>NC_138745.1:4190992-4220992 GCF_965113295.1 Leuciscus leuciscus | reverse complement strand
CTCACGATCAGGAATGACAGAATTAATTATCAGCCGTTTAGCAATGCAAAGCATCCCTGGGTAAACACATTTAGCAGACACTGTTATCCAAGCGACTTACAGGAAGAACAAAAGCAATTTGTCAAGAACAAACTGAGTTAATAAAACAATCATTGATATGTGACAAGAAATCCTATTATTCAGTGTTTATAAATATTCAGTGGGGTCTAAGTTGGAAATCTCATTAAGTATGAAAAAGGATTTAATGTATTATTATTAATAGTAATAATGACCATGTTGGTTATTATTATTTTTTTCTTTTTCAAATGTCAACAATATAATAATAATAATGATTATTATTTAGTATTATTATTATTAAATTAAAATAAAATCTTATTAGTGACCTAGATATAATGCGGGATCTGAAAATGTATTATTACTTTTCCAGAAAAAGAAGATTATTATTATTATTATTATTAACACCATATCAAATTTATTATAAATGTTTCAGGTCCTGCATTACATTTAGGTCACTATTTACTAAATAATAGAAATAATAATAATACTATTAATGGTGTATTATCATTATTATGGATATTTATTATTAATAATAATTATTATTATTATTACCATATTGGTTGTCTTCTGGAAAATTAATACAAGTTTCAGATCCTGTATACAATTTAGGTCACTCATCAAATTTACTGTAATTCATAATAATAACAATAAGTCGTCAATGTGACATCAGTTACATTTGTAATAAAAAAAAAGAAGAAGTATTTAATTATAAAACAAATCGGCTTTTTAACGTGATCTCAGAGTTTTGGGCCTATAACTTCTACCTTGGGTTATATAGAACAGACGTTGCGGTCACATGTCTGTGTTTAGGTGGAGGTTATCCGTGAGCACGTGTTTCATTCAAACGTGGCATGGGTTCAGAAACAGACAAAAGTCATTAAAACCTGCCTTTTATGACTGAGCTTTCTGAGGCTGCCTCCACAGAAGGCCATACTAGCAGTGAAAAGCTGTCAGGACGGTCCCCTGAGCCAGATTCTGTTACCTTTGGGGGACGACTGGCGAGAGAACATGCTAATTTGACGAGCCGCTGCTACAAACTGACAATTTGGAGAACTATTTCAGCACTTATTAGCTGCACAAACCTCAGTGGCAACAGCTGGACAGATGTTTTGACACTCTGCCAAAATACAGTGTCATTGTGCTGAGCGCTGGACATATTTCAGCCCGTTTAGATAGAGCCACGGTTAGTGTCACGGGATGTTTATGCTTTTCAGAACAAGTTTTTTACACTTAACTTAAAATAAATCTGAAATTGGTCACCAAATAATTACCCATAATTAACAATTGGCGAGTCCCAATGGCTTCCTCATGTAAAAGAAGCTCCTCCTCTTCAGTTTTCTATAGGGTTCAGGTCAGGGGACTGGGACGGTCATGGCAGAAGCTTCATTTTGTGGTCGGTGACTCATTTCCGTCTTGATTTTGATGTTTCAGATTCATAATATCTCTTGTTGTCTGGAACTTTTGTAAATGGGAGTTTTTGTATTTTTATTACAGCCACTTTCTATTCTGTGGCTCTTAACAATCTTTTCGTTCAAACATTTATTTCATCACTTGATTTCCCCCTGACTTTAATGAAAGGTTAGCTTATTGTGAATTTGTTGAAAGATCATATAAGGATTTACAATGCAGATTTATTTTCACAGCTTTCTTTGATCATATTTACCAAGGGTGCCAATAATTCTGACCAGGACTGTATAGTTAACTGTAACAATCCGATCTTACACCGACTTTTTGCACTAGGCATATCTGGATAGTCACATGCTTCGATTTGTTCAACACTATTATGTGTCCGATCTTTCAATATGCGCCTGGTAGTTCATGTTGCATACACCAATCTTGGCTGAAAACCACCGGAGTCTGGCTTTTGTCCAGCTGTCAGTGTTTAGAAGACGTTTCCTGTTCGACACACACTTGCTACAACAGAACCACAGACCAGTTAGTGATGTGAGTGGGGCAAAACACACACACACACGCACGCACGCACGCACGCACGCACGCACGCACGCACGCACGCACGCACGCACGCACGCACACACACACACACACACACACATTTTGACGTGTAAGTAGAATCTTGACATGTTAAGTAGCATAAATATGATGTTACTTCTCAAACTTAATTTTTTTGAATGGAACTTTAAATAAAATAAAATTGAACTTTTGTGCCTTTAGCTCATGTATCACTGACTCCTAAGAGTTAACAAAATGAACTTCTAGCAGATTTACAATCTTTCTACAGGCTTCCTTTTCACATGTTCTTCAGACATATGCTAAATTATGTCACCCAACTCGGATTGGTATCGGACACGGAAACACTCGCCCTGACATTCGTGCAGGAACATCTCCTGACGTGCTGCAGACACACACACACACACACACACACACACACACACACACACACACACACACACACACACACACACACACACACACACACACACACACACACACACACACACACACACACGTGTTTTCAATGGCTTTCGTTCGAGCCGACACACAGCTACTGTAGAGGCGGATCAGCCGGCTGATAGTGAGACTCGGAGTGAGATGTGGATTGAGTTGCTCCCTGACCTCCTGACCTACACCGCCCTTTGCATGGAAGATTTTCTAACAAGTGTCCAAATTAATAAATCTTACACACTCACATTGTTTCAGCAGCATCAGTGACAATGCTTTTATTAGCATTTGCATTTTATTAGTTTTTTAGGCATTTGCATTCCAAAGACATGGGACACAAAGTCTGTTTGAATGGACAGTACGCCCAATATATATAATTGAAGAAAAAAAAAAGAAAGAAAAAAAAAACATTTGGATGGCAGCCATGGTGAGAGATATGTGTAAACAAACAAATAATTTATTATTGAAAAGTTTCAATAAAAATAGTGTGTAATTGTGTAAAACGGTGCAATTCACTTTTACTCAATAATTGTGCATGCTGTGCATATTTTTCTGCTTGCATTGCATCTTCGCAACATGCATCAAACTGTACTGAAAACAATTTTGTGCAGAGCTGTTTGTGAGGAGTTACTGCACATGTAGTGTGATCCAAATCAGTCACTTACTGTATGAGGTTCCACGACAGCTAGTGTGCATATAGGCAAATCAAATGGTTTTGGAACACAGGCAAACATTTAACAGGACAATTAGACTGTTAAAAGAAGCACAAAAGATATGCGCAGTGATCTTACAGACCTTTTTTGCTGTAAATTTTAAAACTGCAATTATCCATATCGCTAAGGCTTAAACCTGACAGACATCAGGACAACCTAATCCTGATGTATGCATCCTCCTAAATGCATGCAGGCTGCTATAAGCCTCTTTTCATCTCCGTCTAAAAGCAACATTAAAGTCTGAGTGGCTCTGTGCAATTTCCTAAAGGTCAGTTGTGATGAAAGCACCTAAAAGCGTTCCAAGGGAAGTTACCTTGAATTGAAAATATTGCAGGTGAAATCGTCCAAAATGTCTCATTTTATTATTTCAGATGCAATTGGTATTTAGATCATATTATGGGACACAGTCTGTTAAGAATGCTGAACTTTTCGAGAGCGCTTGTTGGTGTGCCCACTTCTACGTATTATAAAATAAATGACGAAAAGCTTATTTTAGAGTTTGAAGCACCTGGCTAAGTTTTGCAGGATTAAAAACAATGCTCTTTTCAGACTTTATGTGGCAAACCACACACACAAAAAGAGCCTCACCCACTGCAAATCTGGCCATATTGTCATTTTCAGTTGATATAAAGTTTGGTATTTTCTTTGGTATTGATATCCAGAAAATTGTTTAATGAAACTAGCCTTGCTAAGTTGACTCTGTATGCAGCAAGAATTGAGGAGTTACTACTGTATATAACCGAGGAAAAATCCTTCTATATTAATGAGACATGCTTAAGTATAGGTTTATATTTTCAACCGCAGACAAAATAAATGGTCTATGTAAACTTGTACGGGATAGCGGACTAGTGCTCTTTTCCAAGGCATTAAGGGAGCGGCTTTCTCGACCTGTATATTTGCACAGACCTTTTCTCTTGTGATGTCATTGTAACACTATAAACAGTTGAAGTTTTTTTTTTTTTTTTCACGGTCAAGTGGCTGGTCGCCTATGGGCTGTTACAATGCGAAGGACAGGGGTGCACGGCTGTCTTATTTGAGTGACTTGGCCTGGTGTATGTTCCTGGTTCCTCGCACTTCCACACTGTTTGCTTTTTCTTGAGTAGTAAAGAGCTCTTGATGACTCCTGTGATTATGTTTTTAGGATATGGCTAGGCTGAATCTAAATGAGTGCTTTCTAATCTGCCATTAAGCAATTTGTGCCCTGCAGGATGAGGGTAGATATGGGTAAGATGACTCATATGCAGAGATGCTGGCTACAGTTTACTTTATAAATATATTATGCTCAAGGGCTCAAACTCATTAGTCGCTTACTGTTTGTGTCATTTCAGTGAACAGGCAATATTATTGAACTGTAGTTGTAGTGGCCAACTACCGCAACTTTTTCAAAAGATCAGTTTAGACTTTAGTTTGACTACTTTAAATTATGAGTAGCTTGCTGCTTGATAAACTACATTTTCAAGGTTACCTTCCCAACGTCAGTGTGTGTAATCCTGCTTCTGGAGGGCCATAATCCTACATAGTGTATATCCAATCCTGAATACACTAATCAAGGTCTTCAGGATTACCAGAATGCGTTCCACTTTACTTCTCTAAGCACTTCCACTCAGGGGGATCCTTGCTCCCATTTTAAAGTCTGTTCTACTTCGTCAAGTGGATGAGGAAAGTTTACATGGACTCTCAATTTTAACCGAGGGAGTCGACTCATGTACACTTCAGGCTGCTATACCACAATGCGACATGATTGTGATATCACAGCAGATTAAGCTTAATTTACCCCCTACCATCAAGCAAATACATAAGGAAAATAATGTACCTGATAAATCAGATCCATTCCATATGATCAAGGGCTTAGAGCAGGGGTTCTCAACTCCAGGTCCACTTTCCAGTTTAGATCCAACCCTAATCAATCACACCTGAACAAGCTAATCAAGGTCTTCAGGATTACTAGAAAGTTACAGGTAGGTGAGTTTGATCAAGGTTGGAGCTAAACTCTGCAGGAAAGTGGACCTCAAGGGCCAGAGTTGAGAACCCTTGGCTTAGGACGGTCCAATTCAACCGACTGCATGGCGTCCGCCAGTGGGCACTCATGCAAAATAAGCAATGACGCATATCCAAGTCAATGAGATTGAGGGAAGGGAATAAAGCGAAGTGGAACACTGCTCTAGAAACTTACACACAAGTGTGTTGGGGGCAGTTTCGAGCTAAACTGTGCAGAATAGTGGCCATTTGGACACCCCTGAAGGGCAGGCAGGCTGAACTAACCTAACTACAAAAGAACCAGTCTTTCTGATCTTCTAATGAGATTTCAATGCTTAAAGAATTCAAAAGTACTCAAAAAACTCACCATTCTATTAAGCAACACAAAAGAAGCGGGATAATTACAATAAATGCCATATGTGGAAACATGACTCCACACTTGAATCCACTTTAATAGGCAGATATCCGTGTGTTGCCAGTTAACGAGACTCTGCCTCTGTTCCATCCAATGACAGTTTCATCAAGAAGGAAAAACAACATGTGCAAAATGTGACATATATTAGGCACATGGCTTTTAGTCCTTGTTCATCTTGAACATAGTATTTGTGAAAGTGAAGCCCAAAAGAGAAATGCTCATTCTATTACAGTAATCAACATGTTGATCTTTGTGCTCAACTCACCTTAATCATACAATTATCCATTCTGAATTATTTAATTATAGTAATCATACTTTCTTCCTGTCGTTTTACACTTGTATCTATTTCTGTCGTTCACTGAGTTCATGTCTCCAGACGTCAGCCGTTTTCATAGAGGATGCTAACACTGTGGTCTTAAGCATTGCCCATGTGCTCAGCAGCAGGTTGGGCATTATAATCAGATGACCGTATTTTTTCCATATAAACATCAAGTTAGCTGTTCCAATAAACTCTGCCCGGTGTCCTCTTATAGGTTTCCGTCATTCTCTGGGCTCTAACCTCTTGTGTTGTTAAGGTGCAGCGTTTCAGTTCATCTCCATCTGACCAGCGCCTCCTGAGCTCAGCAAACCTCCGTCACCATAGTGGCCACTGTAAAAGTCATAGTGCATGTCATACTGTGGTGTTTTTGTGGTCCACATGCACATTTATGTCATTGAACATAGAGAGGAAATACCTTTTTTCAGGGTACATTATCTTGTTAGCATTGGCAGCAAATTGGCAAGAAAAAAATCACCATCACCAATGACTATCCTGAGTCTTCCACAAGAAGATTGTAAGTGGTGAGATACTATTTTATCCTAAAGTATTGGCAAAATATAGTGGAGAAACTGTTTAAAACCAGATGGGGTAGTTTTGGCACATATTAGCAGAGGCTAAAGCTGCGGTCACATTTACCATTGTGAATTTCTGCAGGCGAAATCCAGTCATTCCAGTAGGAATCCACACGATCGAGAAATTCGCACAAGGGGAAAAGATTTTGCATTGGGTTCGAGTGCAAGTTGGACATGTGAATATGCTGCATTGACCTCAGTGTGAGTTGTGCTTCGTACATCACTACACTACTACACCGAAATGTTGCTAATGTGACCGCGCATTCACACACCAAACCTGAACACAAGAATACACACAGTCCCATGCCTTTTTTCACGAGACATTGTGACCGCAACATAACCTGCCAAATATTAACACCATGGCCTAGTTAGCCTCTGCTTATAGGTGTTGTAATTACACCACCTGGGCCCAAGAAGCATTGTTCTCCAATTACACATATGCCATTTATGGTGGCACTGAAGATTGCACATTTCAACCCACATTCTTCCAAGGGTTTGTCAGTTCTAGTTGTGTATTTTTAATATTCAGTAGCAAACAGAATTGCACACAGGACCAGCAGACAACATTCTGCTCAGTTTCCCCGTGATAAATCCACCCCCATGTGGATGTTGGACTTGGTTTTGCCGTTAAGCCACAGAACGGCTGCTGTATATATCTTCAGTCCTGACAGCCACAGCAGCTGCGGGCAGTGCAGGAGGGTGTTTTTATCATTGTTTGATGTGTCCACCCACTGGGGCCACAGCGTGATACCATGACAAGCAATGTAATTGGCTGTGTCTTCCCTCATCTCTCCTAAGGTGATGTCTGGATGCCAAGCTGTGAGGGCTCAAAGGTGGCCTCCATTTCCACATCGACCCCCACAGCTTGGACCCACTGGATCCTCTCTGGCTCATTGAGTCACGTTCAAGAGCGGAACCGAGATGGAGAATGTGTACGCGCTGAGGGTTTAGGAGAGGGAGAGCTGAAGAGAGAAAATAGACAGTCATCGGAGCATTGATTCAGAGTTCAGGAGGCGCTTCCAGAGCTATCCTGGCTTTTGGCATCAACACAGAGATATTTCACCATGAAGGTGAGGGTAACTCGATACATGGGAGCTCTATGGTGTTTTCCATTTGCATGTCTTACAAGGAAAAGGAACTAGTCCATCACGGTCACGCGTACATCGTGCTGATCCAAATGCAGGCCAAAAGAAATCAATCAACTCTTCTCAAAGGTCAGCCTAAGTTTGTAACAATGACCAGAAGTAATGTTCTGGAACTACTGTAAAGATGGCAGTCTTGAAATAGCTAAAAGCTTTAGCTTAGCACAAACCATAAAGGGAGCCTTTTCAAGACCTTCACATGCAAACCAGGCTCACTGAAAAACAGAAAGAAGTGGCTGTGGTGACAATTCTACAGAATATTGCATTGATTAGTGCACATTTCTCAACACTTTAAGTAAAAATGTCAATTGAGTGGAGTTAAAAGCGTATTCAGTTTTATGCAAAACAGACACACATGAATCTGGCAATGTTTTATTACACTGGTTGTTCTACATATTTCGGCAGTTTGGAAATAAAATATCCTGTGAGTGCAGCTAAAAGGTTAATACTTTGCATTAAACCCAATGCTAAACATAACTGATAGAGTTCAAACGTGATATAAAAACACATTTTCTGAAGCAACCATGCCATTTTAGCTTGCTTCACGGGACTCGTACTCGAGCGCTTCACTTCACAAGTGCAATGCTATACCAGGTGAGCGACCGAACATCAGAAAAGACAATATGTGATGCAAACGCCAAAATGTATTAGTTTACAAATCATGCACGATGGTAAAAGTCATGACATAGTATTGTGGAAGGAACCATGCAAGAATAATGGTTGATTAATCATGGAATCATAATTTGTGTCAAAAGGAATAAAAGTTGTTGCCGCTAGTGTTCATCTCAGGTACAAACTGAAATTAATTGTATGTATACATACGCTTTTAGAGAAAATATAAGTAGAGGCATGTTTTTCAGATGAGTCTGTGTCTAATTTCTACCGAATACTGGTATTCCAAAGCAATCAAAGCATTTTGGGGAGCATTTTTTGAACCGATATTGTGGTAAATGAGGAATTTTCTAATATCCACGTACCCAGCACTAATATAAGTGTCTGAGCTCAGTGTACCCAATCAGACTCATCGTGTCTGTATCCAGACAGAACAGATAAAAGAAGCTGCTTGATAGATTGACTCCATAGATCAGATGGCAAACATGGAATGAGGAGAATCCCAAACAAGCACTTTTACTTGGGAAATATTTTTAAGTTCCAAAAACAAATAAATTGACAAGACACACCGACCTGGTGTTTCTCAACATGAGATATGGCGTGTGTGAGGGTGTGGGAGTGTGTGTGTGTGTGGTTCAGGTTCATCAGTAAGGTAATGAAGCACAGTTTGTGTATCTAAGCAAGGCATGAAGTCTATGTGTTGATTCATTTTCCTGCGTTGGTTCCTCCTACATTTTCAGACGAATTCCTATGGCTTTTCTGACCATTTTAAAATCATGTTATGGACTTAAAATATGGTAGTTTATTGTAAACAAAACTTGTTCCATCACATTATTGACTGTTGGTTCTTCTCAATCTTGTTTTTAAAGCCAAGTCTTCTGTGTTTTATATGTAGTGGTTGACCATAGATTTAAAATTGGCAAAGTTTTGATAATGTCAGACTGATCCCTGCTTTCAGTCTAGCAAAATTCCTCATCAAACGTGATTGGCAAGGTACTTGAGAGGATCCAGTAAACCTGAATTAGGGACCTCAGGAGTAAGAAGACAAGATCTGTGAACACTTACTGAAGATTAGGCCGAACAAGGGGGGTGAAAGCTCGGAAATGTGCCATTGGAACGTCTAAACACACGGCTGACTGTGACTCAAAAGGGTCGTGACCCTGACCCGATGAAAGGTCAGTTGGAACACACCTGTGTCCACAAAAGAAAGTTGCCAAAAGTCCAGTGAATGCTAGGACAAATGAATTTCCCTGTTGTAAACCAGCCTGGTTTGCCTGTCTAACTGGTCTCCTAGTCTGATCATCTGACAAATAACAAAATCAACAAGCAAAACATACATTTTCAGCAGAAAATATCTGATATACACTTAGTTTAAATAACAATGAAAGACATTTAACCATTGCAACCTGTGTAGAAAGTTAAATATCAAGTTGATATTTTGGTTATTAATTTTATTATTTTTAATTACTTTGTCCCATGATGCGTCCTATCCCATGACTGCGAGGCACAGACATATCAATAGAAAATCTGTCTCATTGACCCATTTCTCCTTTTTCCTGTTGCTGTGAGTTGCCATGGAGAAGAAACATCCAAATGAGGGGGAAAAAAAAGCCTCCTGGGATATGAAGTCCTCCAGGAGCCAGAGAAAATGTGGGTGTATACGCTCGAGACCACAACCACAAGCCGCTGGGATGTCGATGTTGGGAGCGAAACACATTTGCTTATGATAATTTTAAAAGTGAGGCAATGGAAGAAGCAAAACCACTCAACTTTTCATAATTTGTCTCTTTACGTTGGTTGAGTTGTCAATTGTAGTTATTTGACTATGAAATCTGTAGGTGACTATGACAAAACAACCCACCAGAAAACCCAAAGGTAAACAGTAAAATTGGCCTCAGCGTGAGCGGGTTATGCTAATGGTCTTGTGGGTTAGCATTTTAGTGTCATATTTTTGTGAGGGACCAAAATGACCTTTTGGTAAAATTTAAGTGACAGCAATGGTGTGTTTTTGCATTTAATATGTCTAAATTGATATTTGCTGTTTATGCGTTGTGAGATATGGCGCATTCTCTGAATCTTCTGTATGTGATAGTTGTTGCGTATTTCTGGTCTAGGCTACATGTTTCATAAGGACTTGTATTTTGACATATTTTTTGTTCCATTGTTTCCATTTTAAATGCATGTTGTCATAGGCTGTGCCCGAAATCTCCACCTATACCCTTGAATAGGCACTATTGGGTACAGCCATTTCTAGTGGTGTCCGAAACCATAGTGGATGTTATCGAGTGCACTCTTTCAATCCCACAATGTACCGTAATAACAAGTGTACAACTGATGTACGCTTGCAGCTAGAGAATACCCATAATGCACTGTGAGATTAGTGCACCGTCTGACCAGAAGATGGCGCCCGCAGCTGAATCCAAACCGCTGGTCCAAAGTGGCTACAGCGTAATATCATACAGGATACATTTATTTGAATTGATTATTAAATTGTTTACTTAAGGTTTATACATAATTTGCATGACAGAGTTAAATCTTTTCATTACTACTGAAGCTGCCAGTTTGCTGTTTAAAATTATCATTAAATGGCAAGCACAAACTATGGAAAAGCATCAGCTCTTCTGGCGCACTTAGTGTCGAATTCACTCCCCCGTTTGATTCACTCCTTCAAATGTAGAGTGTATTGGAGTTGATTTTGAACACATTTCTGGTTTCTTCTTGTTTGTTTCCATGGTTGCCAGTTACCATCCCCTGTGTCTAATTTGGTTGATCATTATCCCTTTCATATTTGGGCCTTTATCTCCTCAGTTAGTGGGCCGATCTTGCTTTAACCTTGCATGTTATACTCTCATGTTTTGCATTACTCCATCTAAGTCGATGCTAAATATTCTGGATTCTTTCTCGTTGTGAATAAACAGCCTGCAAATAGATTTCACCACAACTCACTCCTCTTCGCAATACATGACAGTATAGCACTAAAAATATCTTGCGTGACCCTGTATTACCTATTATTGAGGTCACCTTGCTCTCTATACAGCTTTAGGTCTTAACAACATTCTGTCATCTTTCACTGTCACTTCTTTCCTCTTATGTTCTTTCTGTTTTTATAAAACAAAATAAAAAAAACTAAAACGTATTCACAGAGTTGCACACTCTGCCCAATCCACATCTCCATCCTGTCGCAAAGTCAATTTTAGCAGTGTCTAATGCGTAAGAGCCTTGAATATGTTCTGTTGGATCATAGTCAATCTCTGTTTAATGAGAACTTTCATTTTCTTTTAATTCGCTGTTTTTGGTATATACATAGAGGCAGACACAACAGACTGTGTGTGTAAGTGATACAGCATGAAGGTTTATTGGAAAAGTGCTCATGCCAGTCTCCCCCAGTGTCCTATCAATCTTTGGTTGCAGTGTTTGTTTTAGTGCTGGTGCTCGTGGTGGTGTGTCTCAGGTTTGACATCTCTTTTGTTTTTCATTGCAGATAAGCCAAAATGAGAAGGGAAGCATGAAGCACACCTGGAAGTGATTAAGATTTAGTGTATATCAGCATGTCACACTTTCACTCATGCTCAGTTCATTGCAAGTCCCAATTCTGTCAAATGCACAAATTTGGGGAGAAATTGCTATATTTCTATATAATTTCCAAATGTTGTGAATTTGAGAATGCATTATATATATATATATATATATATATATATATATATATATATATATATATATATGAAGACTTCAGATGCAAAAGCCTCTAAGTGCCATCTGATATTTTCTTCTAGAATGATCATTTTTATCAAGCCTGTATGTTTATGTTCAGTTATTTCACTTTAATGGCAATGAAAATTACCTATTAATTGTCATTAAAGTGAAATTACTGAACCTAAATATACGAGCTTGATAAAAATGATCATTTTAGAAGAAACTTTCAGATGGCACTTAAAGGCTTTTGCATCTGAAGTCTTCATATATATATATATATAATGCATTTTTTTAGTTCTATATATTATTTTATATTATAATTTCATTTAATATTCTTATTGTTTTTATTTATTTTATTTTTGTTTAATAATGTTTCTTGTTTAATAAATATTTCTTGAATGAAAGAAAGAAAGAAAGAAAGAAAGAAAGAAAGACAGAAAGAAAGAAAGAAAAAGATCTTCCTGCTTTCCAGTCATTTCACACACAGTTTTTAAGACTTTATTGCCATTGGACTGGATGACTGAACGAAAAGCTTAGAGTTATAGTTCCTCTCAGATAATCTCAGCGGACTACATCAGTCGAAAGACCTCCTGCTTGTTAGCGGATTTCCCATGAATGCCCAGAGCAGGCCTGCAATAGCCAACAACCTGCACATAATGCCATAGAGCCACACTAAATCCAAGAATGACAACCTCTAAAAGCAGGCTCAGAGAAAGCGGTCGATCCCGCAACTTTACTGCCCCTTCCATCTCAGGTAGTGACGGCTTTTCCTGCATTGGCTCGTGATACCAAAAACAGCTCGAACAGAATGCTTTTTATCCGGTGCTGAGACCCGTCTTTGTGACCTGCGGTTACCGAAATGGTGTTCTGGTCCAAACAGACCCCATTTCTCAAAACGCAGAAGCCGGTATAATGGATCCCAAAGGCTCTTAAGTGATTCAAACATATCCACTGTAAATAAGCAAGCAAAACGGCGATTAAACAAAGCAAACATATTAAGACATGTTCTCTAATTGGCTCCCTAATTGATGCTTTTAGAGGGCAGGTATAAATAGGCGGCCAGTTTTATACTTTTGTTTGACATGCTCTTTTTCCGAGCGATGCGGAGGGGGGCTAGTCGGGATTTCAGAACTATGCATATAAAAATCTGGTCTGTAGACATGTGCCAGAGTAAATTGGGTGGAATATGGTCAGAATATTTCCCTGTTTGAGAGTGAAGGCAGTGGTCATATTTGGGATGGAACGGGCGGGCCGAAGCCAGACGGGGCCGATCAGAAGCTCTCTTTGTGGCCCAGGCGTACGTTCACCAAACCACAAATTATCATTGGAGCTGAGGAGGCCTCAGGCGCGGGCGTCCCACGCCACACACTCCTCCTGTTTAATGTAAAATTCATAGACACACACATACACATGAATTCAGACACGTTTAGTCGAGGAGTACTGGGGTAATTGTAGCATTTGGTATATAAATGTTATTTTATGTTTCATGTTTTGTAAGATGGAGGCAGGTTTTAATATATAATATATATTTAAAAAAAAAGCTTCCAATAATTTGATGAATTATTTGATTTGATTTTACCTTTAAAGCCCCCCTGTGGTGAAAATCCAGCTTTTTTATGTGTCTATGTGGTGTTTTTAATATGCTTTAAGACAAACCATGTGTAAATTCATAAGTCGACACCATTGCTGAGTATTTCCTCCTTAAAACTGCAGTGAACCAAAGACAGTCTCAAAAACACGCTTTGAAATCGCTGGTGTTTCTGACGTCACAAACTACCTTGTAACCAATCAGATCAACGTGTGATCGTCAACGAGTGGATCTCTGAGCTGAGTGAGTGAGTGGAGGCGGGGCTCATTTGCATATTCATAGAACCGCGTAGGGTGTCGAGTTACATTCAAGATATTTTAAGGCATGACATTTAAATAAGTCAAGAAAGGGATACAATTATTGACTACAGGGGGACTTTAACAATCTCACCTTCAGCAAAGAAGTCTCTTGAAATTGAATCTCTTTTTGAAGGTAAAGAACGCACACCATTGAATAATTATAAACAAAATTATAAAAACAAAAACAGACATATAACAGAAGTAAAAACAGTTCATGTGTGTAAAAGTGTGTCATTTTGATGCAAGGTTCACATTTCTATATATACATTTGACCTTCAAGCATTTTACTGTACTCGTCCAGCGTTATAAATCTGTTCCCCACTCTCGGCCTCTCGCTATCACTCTCTCCCCATCATCCACGCTTTGTTCAACGCAATACAATATTTTCACGGTAAATGGAGTGGAGTCTAAAGCAAATACCTCGAAAAATCATCTCCGTATATTTTCCTTTCTGTCCAGAAGTCATGCTTATGCGCATGTACAGTGCACTGTGCAAATATTTTTCTATGTTTCACAGTTATTTTTAGTCATCGTCCCCTAGTTGTTTTCCGTGGTTTGCACAGTGCACCTTGTTCCATAAAATAGGTGATTTCTTATGCACAGTCTAAATATTATAGAACATGAAATTAAAGTTCTTTCCTGACACAGAATAAAGCTGGCCAGGACTGAGTTAAAATGTGTGTTCTGGCAGGGCTTCGCTATTTTAAAACCACCTTTACCACCTTACCGGCACTACATATATACAGTCTGAGTGTCTGAGCGCTCACTTGACTGAATTTCCTTTTATTTACTTTGAGAGTTTACATTAAGCTCATTTTAATGTAGAAATGCATGCTTTTCAAATTGCACACACTGTAAATGCCGTTCAAATCACTTAAATCTTATTTCCATATAATCGGCTCTCTTGATTTATATTAAACTACTTTCTTCCAGCATTCATCACAGGGATCATGTGATTTGTGACTAACAGGCATACTGCTTTTGATTTGTCTTTCCCAGATCGCCTTTCCGTCTCTGTACTTAAAGCCGTGTGCCAAACAGATGACTGGTAATTTACAGTTTGCTGAGATTAGACGTGCTGCGTCTGCTCTTACAGATGCTGTTAGTCACCACAGTGTGCCGTATTAAACCTCTGATTCACTTCACAATCTGTTTCACACTTCTGCACAGCTGATAACACACTCCGCTTTATAGTCTGGAATGAACACGTGCAGGAATCTCTATTGAGGGCTCAAAGAAGGATTCTAGATTAGGGATGCACAGATATGAAACTTTTGGCCGATAGCGATAACTGATAATTCTTTATATTTAAGAACCGATAACCGATATTTTGGCCGATAAATCTAAATCCAAGTTTTTGTGTCATTTTTGAATGCCTGATTACAGGCATGTGAAGTCTCACCATTAAAGTCCATGTCCCAAAAACACAATTATAATGATGTTCTCCTGTAGCCTATATGACAGACTTGTTGCACTTTACAGTATTTTCCTTTTTTTAATTCCAATCATATTTCAAGCAATTCAAAACCATCCTGTTGAACAGTGTGCATCTGAAGTGTCTCAGCTGAAGGAAAATAATACATTATTTATCGGCTTTAATATATCGGCTATATAAATGTTCTTATCGGGCTGATAACAATAACATTAAATATGAACATATATCAGCCGATACCGATATGGTTGCCGATATTTCGTGCATTCCTACTCTTGACATTTGACCTGGAAATGGACACAAAATGTAATGGAGTTCAAAATTTATTTTTAATATTGAAACTCCATGAATCACATTGTCCACTATTTATATTGCACAAATTATATGATCGATTTCTTGTTACATTTCTTAGTCATAGTTTATATTATAGTAGTATTATTGTGTAATTACACAAGTAATACTAACAGTCTATGCAATTATCTTGTGGAACAACTTGTTGCATATTGTTATTTCTTAAAGCAATTGTGGTTAATGGCTTCCATGATATAAAATGTTATACAAACACATTATATCAGATTATTCATATATCTACCTGATGAATTACACGAGTCAGTTTGTTGTAAAAGTTCAAAAGTAAACTGGTGTTTTCCAGTTTGCCTTTCAGTTTTTCTGTTCTGCTCTGTTTACGGTACTTTATATATACCAGTCTCTGGTAGAAATCCAGTTATAATATCCCCAGTAATCAGATGCAATGATTTATTGTGCTCTTTTTTTTTTATGATAAATGACTTTAAGCAGTTTGGTTAACAAATATATTTTTTGGGATAAGGAGTTCCTTTTTTTAAGGGAAAATAACAGATGTTCATAAAGAGCGAGAGCGACTCACGGCATATTAGGTTGGGTCAGAAAGACTGAAAGATTTACCGCTGTTTGAGAGTACGGTACATGTGGCCGTTTAAAGAGTGCCATGTTTTTAATGATCTGTGTTTCCTCACATTTCATTTGACATTGCGGTGCACCATGGATTAGGGTGGCTGTAAAGCCCTCACCCCTAGTGGTAATGAGTCTGAACTGACCTGGCATCAGCCCCGATCCTGTGCTCACGGGTTAAGTGTGGGCCTCTCTCGACGGGGGCAAGATGAGGAGAGGAATCAGATACCAATATTATCCATTTGTTCCTGCAGTCTGGGCCACCTCGAGTCAGCCTGAACCCTTCTATAAAGCGAAGGACCCTTCAAAAGTTGCTTTCCAATGTCGAGTTTGCAGTCGGGAAAGCAATCTGTCAATTAAAAGCAGAGCGGCTGGGGCCGAACATTGGTTGCATATGAAACCCAAGGCGTGCTTCGGATTAAACAGCACCTCGGCTGCTTTTGCCAAATGAAAATGTAGATTTTGGCTGCTCGACGGTCATTTTTTCCCCCTGCCTCCGCTCTCTGGGAGCCCTAGACGCACAGCGTGCTCGGATGTTGTAAAAAAGGCTTTATGTATTCAATAATTGCTTAACAGTTATATAAAATGTCATTAACTGCTCGAGTTGCTTCGGTTACGTCCACTGGCTTTCCACAGCCCACGTCCCCATTCAGCCCGCCTCGCCCTCCCCGTCTGCGGGCCGTAACGAGGAACCTTTGACAGCGCTGGCGCCAGCCGCGAGCAAACCCGCAGGCGGTGGCCCGTTCGGCTCGAGGACCCGAGGACCCGAGGACCCGAGCTGGAGTACCTGTTCGTACCCTCCACCACTATCACGGATCACTGGACGACAAGATTCAAGCAGCAAGTGGATATTCCCTCGTAAATATCCCCATATTCCCATTAGTACTTCAAATATATATATATCTTAAATTACTGTACTCGCAGATAATGTCAAATTAAGTAAATAAAAGGCCACTTAAAGAGAGTACAGTATTCTTAACACACTTAAGTACAGTGCACTTTGGAAAATGTCAAATTAAAAGTTTCCAGGTACATTTTAAATCATTATATAATCATCTTTTGTTATGCTTTAAAAAAATGCACTTTTGATATGTTGACTAACATACTAAAGCACTTTATAACTAAGTTATATATAAAGATGTACTTAAGTCCTACTTAAGTGGGTCAAAAAAGCACTCTTAATTTCAATTAATTGCAATTTAATTTTTATCTAATTTCAAATAACATATGTGCCCTATTATTTTATAGGCTATCATTAAAATATATTATTTCATGCTAAAGTGTACTTTTTTACAAGGGCATGTATTTTTTTATTTTTTTTGTCTAAGGCAACTTATAATTCAATTAATGTCAATCACTTTTATTTTATCAATTTTTTTTATTTTTATTATTAATCATTAATTCATTTAGGCTTATGTGATGAATGAATATTGATAAATAATGAATACCACAATGGTTTATTTTTATTTTATTTTATTTTTTATTTCTGTTCTGAATGTCATTAAATGTAAAGATTTGTTGAGTGAGAGGAACTAACATACATATTGTTTATAATGTTTTTTAAATGTTTTATTTATGTTCTAAATGTTTTATGTTTTACATTATTTCCTAATGTTTTAATAAAATGTGACTTGATGCTATAAGCCTTGATGCTCTCTCTCTCAACAATGCAGTTTTGATGCGGTGCTAATTATAGTGAAGTGTGGCATATTACGGCGATTGGTAGACCAGTGCGGGATAAATGTTTGGGATAAGAATGACCAGCATTACGACTAAAGCGGGATCTCCAGAGATCAACGTATGCCGTTTTGTCTCTCATCTTAAACTGATGTTTACCTGAATGAGGCAAGTGATGAATATGAGCCATTATGCGCTCCACCGAAAGTATATGGTCCCTTCGTTTCGCACAGCATAATGCTCGCCGCAGATGTGTGTGTGTGTGTGTGTGTGTGTGTGTGTGTGTGCGTGTTGACGTTTCATATTTTCACTTCCACCACTACTGTGTCTTTTCTCGTCTTCTGGCCTTAATGATGCGTCTGGCAAATGTGTGTCATTAAATCTCGTCTTCCTCTCAATCCATCCCATGCTCTGCTCGCTCACTCACGTATTATTAATGCAATCAAGCGGTGCCTTGGCTTTCGATGCTCGCAAAGCTCGGGCCGTTTGTGGTTAACGTAACAGCAAGCGCTCTTAAGAAGCTGGCCAGGCCTGTCATGTCCTCTCACCGGGACTCTGGCTTGACGCACGACTTTTTGAACATCTCTCTCGGTGAGTAGAGCTTGGTTCTTGGCTTATTTGGTTTGTACGTTGGATTTCGCCATTTGGATTTATTCAAACGTGTCCCAGCTGCAAATATGCAGTAAATTAGTCCCATTAAAAGTGATTGATTATTGGATGGGCCTAGCGCTCTACCGCATCCCAGTTTCGCAGCGTCTGTGTGGCCCACCTGCTCATGTAATCAGAAGTATTGACTGCATGGCGCTCCAGCTTCCTCCTGAGGTTTTGTTTTACTGAGGTGGGCTCGTGCCCTCTGAGGTGAGCTGGCGAAAACAGACCCTGTTCATAGGCTGAAATCTGGCAACGGACTATGTGCATGCTGTACTCGACCCTGAAGGGAGTCTGAAAAACATGTGCATGCACACACACTTACATACAGAGGCTATGAGGTGTAATAGAGCCATACTATAAAATTATTTAGGTAAATAATGCTGAAAAAACACCAAAGATTTGCTTTAGTTCTATCAGTTTTCAGGAATCAAAAGTAATACAATTTGATGCAAGGTTTCTGTTGCAACTCTTTTTTTTACACTGTGAACCAGCAAGTGAGTTTGTTTGATTTGTGAATCCATGCATTATTTATTTATTTATTTTCAAATAGACATACACTGAAAAATGGCTTTGTGGTTTCGTCCCAGTTTTCATCTTCCTAGTGTGAAAAGTTAAAATAGTTGCATTTTGCAAGTTTCACCAACATTAAACAATATTATTATTTAGTAAATGTTACTTTTTTTTGTGTTTCATACCATGTCTTGAGGTTTGCTTTTTTAAGGTATCCATCTTTTATTTCCTATAAGTGTTTATATGATGAATATGAATGTTCATTCTCTGACATGTACACTTCTTGTATAAAATATGTGCTGAAGCAATATGTACAGGGAAAAAATGCTCAAACATAAGCTGGTTTAAGATGGTCTTCAGCTGGGCTAAGCTGGTGTTTAACTGGTTCAGGCCAATAGACCAGATGACGTCTGGGAGACCAGGTAAGAGCAAACCAGCTTAGGTTGTTTATATGTAATAATGCATAATTTAACTGTGTAAAGCCTGACATAGGATATAATATAAAAAAAATCTATCTTTTTAAATGGAACTGGTGTTTAAGAAAATGCTGATAGCTTGTAATGCAAGTCAATGAGATCTTAATAACAGTATGACAGACTACTGACATAAAACGCATATAAATATCAGTCGCCACTCTATATCTGTCAATAATATATCTTAGTGAGATGATATTTTAAACGCTTAGTTTTATGATCAAAGCTCTGTAGTTTTAAAACATATGACGCAATGCAATACAATGATGATTGAGAAATGAAAAAATAAACCTTCCTCAAAAATGATGGATAATCAAGTAAACCTAAGTTGCTCAGTCCAGTATAAGTTCATCTTGAAATATTACTATCAACATTAAAAGAATATAAAAGAATTTTCACAGCAAGAAGACACGTGTATCACAAGCAGTAGGTGGACATTTTTACAATTATACTAAAAGGCCTTTTACTTGCTCTGAAACTATCAACCAGACGACAGAAGGACTGTGTGCAACAGGTTTATCAGCAAAGTTTTGATCATGTTGATCTTTTAGAGCTTTTAAATTATCGTATTGAATATGCTACTGTAGGCCTTATAGGGTTAACACACACACACACACACAGAGAGAGAGAGAGAGAGAGAGAGAGAGAGAGAGAGAGAGAGAGAGAGAAGGCATTTTCAAGTTCTATGAACACCTCATTTTTTTGTGTAACAGGAGTGCAACAAATGAGTTCAGCAGTGTATATTTGAGTAGAGAGACGAGCCTTGTGTGGGCCAGAGCAGAGAGAAGAACCTCCACAACACACACACACACACACACACACACACACTGGTGTCGAGAAGTGCCGCTGAAATGCAATGTCTGTCATCTCCGTCTGCCCCCTGCCTGTCATCGTGCACCACTTTCACTTCGCCTCCCTCCATTCCTCCGTTCCTCCACCCCTCTCTCCCGAAAAACCTGCTCCGGCTCATGCCATGGCTCTCTGTCAAAATATTATTGTTGATTTAAATGGCCCTGGAGTCGTGTGCCCCTTCTCACACAAGCCCTTGTCTATCTCAAATGAAAGATTCAAAATGGCTAAATGTCTGTGCTGTGTTTATACGGCTTTTATATAGTTTGATTTAGTTTTATAGCCCGGGTCCGAGCTCACTGCACCCCCAAGGAGGCTAAAACAAACTCGGGGAGAGCAGCGCACAGACTCCGGTTACCGAGCCCGTAATGTGATTGTGGTGGAAACAGATGTTAAATGAATGGAATTGAAATGTCTGCTACATTTATTGCTTCACATTTGCATCTGCTGTATTCCTCTCGACGATGCACTTGAGAGGGAAGACTGGGTTTCACGTTCAGCTTTGTGGCCTCCGTGTCTAAATGAGCGATGAACAGATGTGGTTATGATGATGATGTGAGATTGGCAGCGTTTGTTCATCAGTTATGGGTTATTTAAATGTAAAATCAAGTTTTATTATGGCAAATCTCTTCAGGAATGACAAATAAGTTTTGGTAAATTGAATAGTTCCTACTCATGTTGAATGTTAGTTGAATTTTGTAATCAAGATCCCAAGATTACATGAGTAATATAATTAATAATTATAAACATTCTTTTATCATATTTTTTTTTGCCACTGTTTTTATCAGGAGAAAGGACAGTTTTACTGTGGTAAAAATAACTGGCTTAGTGATTTTAATGTTCTCAAATGCGAAATGTGATTCATAAAAAGTGCTTTTTTATTAATTTAGTTAGATCATGACTATACAAATTACTATAATTAAGTTAAAATTAAAATAGTTATTTTCAATGAAATGAGTAGTGTTGTATTTGATAAATGCATTAAATAAATTAATCAAATGTATTATACAAATGTATTAAAAATATCTGTTCCCAACTTCAAAACTAAAAAATGAGGTGTTCATAGAACTTGAAAATGAACTCTCTCTCTCTCTCTCTCTCTCTCTCTCTCTCTCTCTCTCTCTCTCTCTCTCTCTCTCTCTCTCTCTCTCTCTCTTGCTCTCTCTCTCTCTCTCAGCTCTCTCAGCTCTCTCTGTGTGTGTGTGTGTGTGTTAACCCTATAAGGCCTACAGTAGCATATTCAATACATACGATAACTTAAAAGCTCTAAAAGATCAACATGATCAAAACTTTGCTGATAAACCTGTTGCACACACTCCTTCTGTCGTCTGGTTGATAGTTTCAGAGACAGAAAAAGGCCTTTTAGTATAATTGTAAAAACGTCCACACACAGGTTGTGATACAACCAATATCACAATTATTTTATAAAGTAAACATAAGAATATGTTGATAGTAATATTTCAAGATGAACTTATACTGGACTGAGCAACTTAGGTTTGCTTGATTATCCATACATCATTTTTGAGGAAGGTTTATTTTTTCATTTCTCAATCATCATTGTATTGCATTGCGTCATATGTTTTAAAACTACAGAGCTCTGATCATAAAACTAAGCGTTTAAAATATCATCTTACTAAGATATATTATTGACAGATATAGAGTGGCGACTGATATATGCATTTATGTCAGTCTGTTATACTGTTATTAAGATCTCATTGACTTGCATTACAAGCTATCAGCATTTTCTTAAACACCAGTTCCATTTAAAAAGAAAGATTTTTTATATTATATCCTATGTCAGGCTTTACACGGTTAAATTATGCATTATTATACATATATATAAACAACCTAAGCTGGTTTGCTGGTCTTACCTTACTTTCTGCATACACATACAAATATAAAAATGTGAAAAACTACAGAAAAACGGCAATGTTCCTACAAAAAGTTAAGACACACAAAGTGAGTTCTAACCGTAATTGTTACGTTTTTAGTTGAAAACGGTGTCGTGTAAACAGCTCCTCAGAGGTGAGTGTGTGTGTGTGTGTGTGTGTGTGTGTGTGTGTGTGTGCGTGCGTGCGTGCGTGTGCATGCGTGCGTGTGCGTGTGTGCGTGTGCGTGTGCGTGTGTGCGTGTGCGTGTGTGCGTGTGTGCGTGTTGGGGGGTCCAGATAAACCTTGTGACCCCACAAAGATGGCAATATCCAAAATCATTGTCCTTGTGTGGACATTTAGTCCCCATGAGGAAAACATCTTATAAATCAGACTGATGTTTTTTGAGAATGTAAAAATGCAGAAGTTTTCTGTGATGGGTCGGTTTAGGGGTAGGTGATAGAATGTACAGTATAAAAATAATTATGTCTATGGAAAGTCGCCATAAACATGAACACACAACATAAACGTGTGTGTGTGTTCACATAAGACAAGGTGTTGGGTCTTTTCCTCACGGGGTTTCTCTCCTCCTCTGGCATTCTGTGAGCTGTTATTCCCATCCATTAATCATTGGGCTAATTTGTTTTCACATGGTCCTGCTGACAGAGAGGGACTATTATTACAGTATTGGTGCTCCAGGTCGCCTCTCCGAGCACAGGCCTTATTATATCCCTCCCTCTCTCAGCCTTACATCTCTCCCAGACATGGACGATTGGACTAGACTTGTAATATTGTGCAGTGAGGAACACCAGGCGTGCGTGTGTGTGTGTGTGTGTGTGTGTGTGTGTGTAGGTTTGCTCAGGGTGATTGACAGTCAGTCACACGGCTTAGACCTGCAGTGTCAAACGCATGGCCGACTGTGATGTGATGGACAAGCTTCTAGCATTCTCTCAGCTGGTGGTTATTGCTCGGGCTTTAGCTCATCATCTTGTCACGCACAAACACACACCAGTTCACTGGCAGGCAGCACAGGACCAGCCCACAGCAAAGGCATTTAGCACACAGATTCTTCACTAAATCTGTCAGAAAATTAGTTTTCCAGGTTTTTTCTTCTTTCTGCACGATGTTTGAAACCATCATGCACTATTGCTTTACCCGTTTAAAGCTTTTATAGCGCATCTCCCCTGATGGAATAGTTTTGCTATATAAATCCTCCATACACACTTATTAATTGGAGACTTGCTTACTTTTTAATATATTACCAATCCAAATCAATAATGTTTGGCCATGACCTAAAATAATTATTTTTTTGAATTTGTATATATTTTGTTTATATTAAAAACGGTATTCATAAAGGGGTCATGACAGATTTGTTTATTCTTATTTTAACATGTTCCTTTAGATTCGCTTATAATGTTAATACAACTAATTGCAAAAAAAAGAAAAAAAAAAGTGGAAATGTGATTATTTTCAACTCTCTGTCTGAAATGATCAGTTTTAATGCGCGGCTCCTTTAAGGCTTGTCAGTAGACGGCCACTGTTTTGATTGGCTGACGTTATTGCATAGGAAACAGTATCAACGCCCACTCGCTATTACTGTACATGGAAGTGTTTGCAGTTTCCAAATCACAGTTTTTGCGCATTTACAGGTCACCTGACGTGGAGTTCTTCATTAAACTCATAAAAGACATAAGCAGATTATTTTTTTAATGATTTATCGCAAGAGGAAAAAAAAATACGTTTTAGTCGAGTAACATCGGTTAATAAAAACACATAATTTTGCAACAGTTTTTTATCGACATTTAGAAAATATCACAAAAGTTTTGTGCAAATCTGTAATGAAAACGCAGCTAGTGTTACTGATTATAATGGGTTCTATTTGCTTTTGACGCAACTCTCACATCCAATGTAAGCGAATGTCAGCCGTTAAGCGCCCGGTGCGATGATTTTAAAGGGGTCATATAATGGTACATGCACTTTTACAAGTTGATTGTACTGAAATGTGTGTTGGCAGTGCCTGTACACAACCATAAAATGATAAAAATCCATCCAGTGTTTTTTAATTTTTTTTTATCTCCTTATATGTTTCCTCCCATCTCAAATCAAGCCGTTCGACCTAGTGACGTCACACGGTCGGACGCCCCTCCCGCGATTGTTGATTGACAGCAGCGTTTCAACACAGACCCGCCCTCGCTCGTGAGTCATCATAGTCGGCGCGTCATTGTTGATACTGGCACTGTCTATGAGCAGAATGGCGTCTAAGCGACTGTGGTGTTCTGTTATTGGGTGTAATAAGGAACACAGCAGTCATTTTGACGAACCGATGAAGACGCAGTGGCTGAGTTTGTTTTCGAAGGGAATATTCCCCACGATCAACGTCAATGCTTTCATGTTTGCGCGAATCATTTCTCACACCAGACTGCTCGAGGCTCAGTAAAGCTGGTTTTGCTAAGAAGCTGCTCCTGAAAAAAGGATCGGTACCAACTATTCGTGTTCCTGCTGAACCTCCAGAAGAAGTGAGTGTAACGATTTATTAACCTTTATATTAATATTTATATTAATCTTTGCAAATCGCTTGCACGCTTCACGATGAATGCTGCTGTTTACACTCAGGGTACATTACGGCATGTTTTCTATGTACGATGTTCTCAATATAATTCATAATCCCACGTTTATAATGAACAACACGTTATGGTTATTGTGTTATTGTGTTACGGTGTACGCACAGAACAGAGGGGCGGGGTCAGCAAAGCTCATTATCATTTAAAGACACATGCACTTAAACGGCGTGCTGAAAACAGAGCTGTTTTTGACCAGGTAAAATGAGTGTTTTCTTACAATACTAATGAGAATTTTTAATTAAAGCATATTACAAACCTTTTATTTAGACCCTAAAGAATCATATTAGCTTGTACAAAAATGGCATTATACGACCCCTTTAAAATATGAATCGATTCAAATGTTCACAGATCCCGCAACATCTAAACAAGCCATTTTTGGAGCTTAATTAAATAAATGCGTTATTTATAATGAGGATGTTTTAAGCTCTGAAACTTGAAGAATGTTTATATGGTGCAATGTTCTCTTATATGTCAAAAGATCAAGGCAAATTTGATTTCTCATGTAATGACCTCTTTATACGATCATATTTACTGTGAGTCAGGAAGATTTTCAGCATCATTACTCCAGTCTTCAGTGTCACATGATCCTCCAGAAATCAATCTAATATGATGATTTGATGCTCAAGAAACATTTCTGATTATAATCAGTGTTGAAAACCATTGTGATGCTTCATATTTCTGTGGAAACCGTGATGCATTTTCTTTCAGGATCCTTTGATTAATAGAAAGTTCAAAATAACAACATTTATTTAACATTATAAATGTATTTTCTGTCACTTTTGATCAATTTAATGCATCCTTGCTGATTTAAAAGTATTAAAAAGTAATTTTTAAAAATGTACTGAACCCAAATTCTATATGAGTATACACATACACATATGTGCAGGACTTTTGCTGTCATCGTGTGTGTGTGTGTGTGTACGTGTGTGTTTGTGAATACATGGTTCAGGTTGTGGTTTGAGGTGACTGTTTTTCAGAGAAAGAAAATGTCTGTGATACAGTTCATGCGGTGGGGAGTGGGAGACACACACAGAGAGAGAGAAAGAGAGAGAGAGAGACCAAAAAAAGATGAATTAGACCCTGTGGCTGAGCATGAAAAGTGGATAAATGTCTGAAATAACACATTGAGAGAACCAATCATGGCTTTGGCAACCCGTCCATGAAAAGAACAACTCCATTTGAACTTCTCCTCCACATTTCCCCGCTTTTTTATCCCTTTCCCTCATCATGCTTTTGTTTTCCTTCTCACTCTCTCCCTCGGCCTCTTTAATAAATGAATGACCTGCCCTCGCCTTAGTGTCTGCCTTTTAACCCGCCGTGAATGATGGGACATATTCTGGAGCAACTCAAAATGCCATCAAAATGCAATCTACGCAATCTCTTTAGTCTTGCTTTTATGTAAACTGAAATCAATCTCAAGGCACAGACAGACTACAAATGCATTGGTCAAAAAGTTAAAACATGCAGTGAAATGGCTTCAGCGTGTGTTTTATGATCCCCTTTTTATGATCTGTTTATTTTTTGTCAGTTTGTCATACTTTCTGCTTTTGTTTTGCAGATGAACGGTGTTTTCTCTATGCGTGTGCACTTACATCCTATATGTGCGAGTCTGTTTTTGTTATTTTTTTGTCCATCATCAAGGTGCTTTTAAGTGCTGGAGCCCGGGCACATATGACATAATGCACAGGAGCTGTCTACTCCTTTTCCTGCCAGGTAATGAACGAGCTTGAGCTTTTAACCAAGTTCTTACCCAGGCAGGAGTTAAACCAAACTAAACAACATATATCAGGAGCAACGCCGGGCATCTCGCCACACTAGATAGAGGGAGGGAGAGAGTGACGCTTGGAGACTGACAGCTAGAGAGCTAGTGAGGAAAAAGAGACTAAGGAACAGATGAAAGGAGAGGAAGAGAAAAGGAGTTTTAAAGTCGTGCTAGTGATCACTTACACATGTCAAGAACGCTCTGAAGATTTACACACAGTTTGAATGATCATTCACAAAGTTTTCAGCTTCTCCTTCCATGTTCGTTAGTGACTCATTTCGGCTCGTTTTATAAATCTTTCAGCCATCGATAATAATACCATAGTTCTGTTTAATGCATTCCACAGATTCAAACCAAAATTTTACAAAAAAAAAAAAAAAAAAAAAAAGTCAGGATATCAACAGTTTTCTACATTTTTTTTAATGGGTTTTTGCCTTTAATTCAGCAGTATAAAAGATAATATTGTTGTCAAAATACTGGAATTTTGAAACAAAGCAATATAGTTTGATACAATATTGATATTCAATACCACGTTTGATAGCTTGTGGGAAAATTGCCACAATATTTTGAAGAGATTTGTTTTCCCCTATTTATTAAAATTGCAGTAAGATGTTTTTTTTTTTATTTGTACAGAAATCAACAAAGACACAATAAATGGATTATAAAAAAAGACAGAAAATACATGGGGATGAATCATGCATGAATCAGCACAGCTGTTTTTTAACATTGAAAATAATCATAAATGTTTCTTGAGCATCAGATCATCATATTAGAATGATTTCCGAAGGATCATGTGACACTGAAGACTGGAGTAATGATGCTGAAAATTCAGCTTTGATCACAGGAATATATTACACTTTAAAATATTTACATAGATAATTGTTGGTTAATCCTAACCCGGTTACACTTTATTTTAAGGTGTCGTTGTTACAGTGTAATTATATATTTAAGTACTGAGTAATATTAAGCAACTACATGTACTTACTATAGGGTTAGGGTAGGGTTAGGGTTTGGTTGAGGGTTAGTTGCATGTAATTATGCATAATTTACTGTAATTACTATGGTAAGTACATGTAAAATATGTAACAAGGACATAAAGTGTAAAATAAAGTGTTACCCCTAACCCTATAGTTAGTACATGTAGTTAATTATTATCACTCAGTACTTAAATGCATAATCAGACACTGTAATACTGACACCTTAAAATAAAGTGTAATACAGCACCGTATGTGTTGTAATACAACGGAGGCTAAAGTAAATGAAGATGAGCGTTCAGATAGATGACGCTGAAATGAGGCGTTTGAGAGGGAGAGATGATGGGTGAGAGCGGTGGACAGGTCTGACAGGTAAAAATGTGTTTCTTTACAGCCGAGATGATTCCTTCAAATCCATTTTCCTCCTGTCTTTATACTTTCTCTGATATAATTGACAAGAATGCACAAACTGCCAGCCTTGTCCTCACCCGAGCAGGACGATCTCCACGGAGCGGGTCTGTCGCGGGACTGCTGTGTTTTCAGAGCTTCTTCTGAGAAAGTCTCTGCTTTCCTGTAGTGATGTAACCCTCTTCCAACTCATCGTCCAGAGAGCAGGCACTGGTTAGCAGAAGACATCACATGAGGGTTTGGATAGCTAATGTGTAAATGAGTTCAAGACCTTAGCCTAGCTTGAAGCCTTGCTTGCTTAAGTTGCCTCTGGTTCAGTTGGGCTACCATAACATTTGGGATCGCAACAGCAGCAGATTTGAGGCAGTGCAGGTCAGGAGGCTAAAGGTCTTTCTATTGTAGATCTATTCAAGAGTTCCCAGAGTCCTCAGATGAGTCTTTCTATCTCAATTTCCTGATCCCTCTTACCCTGGAAATCCAGAGTTCTCGCGAGAGCACAAGTTGAATTTGCTCAGCGAGTTACTCTGGTGTCGAGTAATGATGCTCATTAAATATGCCCCTCGATCTGAGCTGCACCAATCACATCGGGTTATCTGATATAGGCGGGCCAGAGGCGAGATGACGACAGCGCTGTGACGTCGAAGTCATTAGTAAACATTGCTAGATGGCTATGGATGAACAGCAGTTGTTTGAAACGGCTTTGGCTGCTACAATGAACGAGTTAGACTTGGCTTTTTATCTAAAAGAGGAACAGAAGACGCCGCTCGAATCCTTCCTTTGCAAGAAGGACGTTTTTGCTGTTTTGTGACCGGATACGGCGAGAGTCTAATCTACCAGTTAGCTCCGCTAGTAGCTAAGCATATGGGGCTTGTTGTGATTGGTCGTTGTGTTATCCAATTGCGTGCAGTGAGATTTTCAAATGCATGCTTGGTGCCGCCCCTCGAGCTGGCCGATCTTCATTAGTCGACGCCAGACCGTTAATCTTTCAGATTTAGGTCTGGATTTCCAGGCTAGATCCCTCTCACCTTTTCTCATCTTTTCTTGCTCTCTCTTCTCTCCATCAGAGAGCTGACACACACAGCATTGTGTGTATTTCATGCAGTTTTCGAAACTATATAGTCCGCTGCGCTGTGTGTTTCACAGAGAAGCATGGCGCCGTGTTCATTTACACACGGACAGCTCATGATCTGCTGATTTCTGCGTCTCGGTTCACAGTAAATGCTGCAAACTCCATCTCTGCTTGTGCACACCTCACACCTTTGAATGGCATATTCGCTCGTATTGTACATATTTGTATTTGAAAATATTCTGTATTTGCAGGGCAACCCTACCTTGGGGTTCTGATTTGCTTTGTTATGCAAAGTTTGTTACTTTGTTATATTTTGTTCTGTAGATAATTTCAGCATTATAGGTGATTTTCTTCTTTCTTTCAAATTCTAAGAAATATCAAAAAAAAAAAAAAAAAAAAAAGAATGATTAAATCTGAACCTAGAACAATGACATTATTGTGGCATTAATTTAGTGGCATTATCTTTTTATTTTTATTTATTTTTATAAATAAACATTGAACTATATTTTGTACTGCAAACACAGTATGTCGTTCCTTGTAATGACAGTAGAGCAGATCGGATGGCATTTCGTGTGCACACAACTTTCATTTACAAAGATAACAATGTAAAGTTTCTAAAATATTAAACACTATTATTTACCTGCCTTGCAAACGCTGGTATTTCCTTTTGGGATATGCACTTTCTAATACATTTTTAATACTTAAATCCCCTATTTTCGTAAATGGCATCAGGAGGAAGTGAAATTGAAATGCAGCGTATGAATAAATCTGATAACGAAAGGACTTGCAATTACATTTTCCAAAGAAATCACTAGTTAAGGAAATTATCCAGGTCGCATTTCTAACAACTCTGTTCTGTATAATGAAGTGCAACAGTATACTTTGATTCTCACTAAACTGAGACGGAAACTAAAGCCTAATATCTCCCCAACAAACTTCAGTACTGTATTCATAAATCATAAACAATGCACAAACGCCACTAATGACAA
>NC_138745.1:4118492-4185992 GCF_965113295.1 Leuciscus leuciscus | reverse complement strand
TTCAGGAAAGGTGGATAAGGTTGAGGAGATGGGGAGAAACAGGGCTGAAGTCCACGGGGTGGCACTGCAGTATCTGTTACATTTAACCACACAATCTTAAACTTCAAAAATAAATAAATTGTGCGTCACCTGGCAGATCAACACTCTGATAAAGCTGCTTTTTGGGTTTTAAATCTGATTATCTGGGCTGTAGCTATTACTCGGCTTCACATTAAGAGCACTTTATTCCTGAAGTACATTAGAGGTTGTCAGCTAATAGCAGACGCGAAGACTGACGCACAGGTTAGCGCTCGTGTCACTGTAAACAGAGGGCGCCTGACCAGGGGCTCCGGCTCTCAGGTGTCCCTTTAATTCAATTTCAGACCACTCTTCATAAATAAGCATACCTACATGCAGGCCCAAGAAACGTTATTCTCTCTGACACTTGCCATGATGTGTTTACTGCACTTATCTGGCTAACAGAGTCCAGAGTGGAGCGAGAGAGTCCATTTCTATAATCTTGAAATCTGTTTAAAAAAAAAAAAACACCCACTCACTCTCACTTTTTTTTTCTTTTTTTTTTTTTTACATTTCTCAGAAAACTTTGGGTGTTCACCAAGAACTTAATGTGCGCACAGATGGTTCGTTCTGTCTAACCCATCAGCAACAGCAGTGCATATAAAATAGTATGCTAATTTCATGAATGCACAATTAATGCAATGTGCACTTCTCTATTCTGAGGGGCCACTAGTGACATGAAACTACTCAAGGCAAGACCAGTCATCTGCATGATCAGAGTTTTTTATTTTTTTATTTTTTATTTTTTATTTATATATTTCTAGTAATTGAACCCATGAGCATGGCAATTAATTTTTATTATTATTATTTATTTATAATATTATTATTATTATTATAAAAAAAGAGAAACTGAGCACAATTTATTTATTTATTTTCATTCTGGCTTACAGTCTCATATAGAATTGATTTCAAAGTGATTTTTTTTTTTAAATCACACTGTAGATCTAGAATAGTTTACTTAACTTTTTTAATTTTTTTTTAATTAAAATCACAATTTATGTATCATCCAAAGCACGCATGTGCTGTCTTTGGTTTATAATATTAATATTCTTTAGTTTTCCCAAAGCATCTGACAACAAATTGCCTGAAGAAAATGAGTTCCTTACTGACCATTCCTTACTGTTCCTTACTGACAAAATGAGGATATATCATTGCTTTGTGACTCTTTGTATTGAGTCATATATGGCTCGGGTTCATTTCAAGTATATTCTGTGCCATCCACAGCTGAAAGTACATTTGTGTTTTATTTGATATGGTCTCATTTGTTAACATTAATGCATTCACAAACTTGAACTAATAATGAGCAACACATTTTTACAGCATTTAATAACATTTGTTAATGTTACTTAAAGGGTCTATATATACACAAATTTTCAAGTATAAATTACTTTTTGTATTGCCAATGTGTGAACAGCTTGTAATGAAACTTCAACAAAAAAAAATCATCCCTGACTTCATAGGTTGTCTATGAAATATTTTTTTATGCAAAGGATGTGATGTGACATTGAGGCTTTATTAATATCCAAACCCAAACCCTAAACCCTTAAAGCAATGCAATGCTTAAAACAAGTATATGTTAACTAATGAAACCTGAAAGGTGTTATGCCCACAAAGCACTTTTATATCACTGTTATAACTATTATTTAGTTTAAACATGAGCTTTACCTAATTTAGTTTCATAATCAGTAAACTATCTAAAAACACCCTTGCATCACGGTTCTGAAAACGTAACCGTACCAATGGTTCATTACAGCTGTGATTCTTCCCTTCTGCTTTAAAAAAAAAAAAAGAAACCTACTGATTTGGCTCTGAGCTCCTTCTGCTTGGCTACAGTGTGTGTAAACACATGTGCTTATAGACCTCACGTCTCTCTCCCACTGTCTTCACTGGCCGCGCAGTGACCAGGCAACCTTCCGTTGTGTTCAACAATAGAGACGATGGACGAGCTCTCTCCCTCACTGACTCATGTAATCGGGTCACGGACTGACCCCTTGGAGGTCATTCAGCACATTAAGCCAAACTACCAAACCGCCAAAAAAACAGATGCCTCATTCCCAGTTGGACTCGACCCAGTTAGGCCCATTATACGAGGAAAACCCTGATTGCGGCTCACTTGGACTTGTGTTCGGACTCGATTCAGTGAACGCGGATGAAAGGAGGTAGACGTTTCTGCTGATTTGTAATTGAAATCACAATGTATGGATGGGGTTTCTGAATCATCCAGAAGCACATCATCAAGACTATTCCTCAGTTTCCTGGAACGTCCGAGAACAAATTTCCTGAAGAAAAAAAAAAGTTCCTCACTCGCCACTTAATGACTAATAGAGCAATTTAATTGTAAACCGTGCCAAAATGCGGAGTAAAATCAATGCTTTCTACGATTGTGTATTGGATACTGATAAAGTAGGTGGGCTTTTGTGTTGCAGGGTTTCTGTGGCAATAAACTGGCTCACAATATAAGAGACCTCCCATGTCCACGGCAGCCAAGTTTATTGTAAAAACGTTGCCACCTTCGACAGACCACATGCTCTGTTATTTGTTTGGACAAGTCTGTAACCCCGTCCATCACAGCTGTGCTGAGTTCCCAGGAAGAAAAGAAAAAGTCAAAGCTGGCAGATAGAAACAGAAGCTTTGTGGCTTTGAGATCTGTGAGTTTGTGGAGGGATATCTAAGGTCGTCCAGCGCCCCGGCTAATCGAATCCCGGCTGTCCCTTCCCAGCAGCCAGCAGACGTAACGGATCGTACAGGGGAAACGGTTCTGGCCGCTAAGTAATGGGTTTCCTCCCCAGCGAGGGATGAGAGTCCGAAGCGTCATCATTCACTTCACCCGCTGAAATCCGTCACCTCACGTCACGCTAAAGAACAGCTCTAATGGTTTGAGTAATGCTCAGGGGTGGGTGTGCCTTAATTGGGAATTAAGTGCTCTTAGTGTGCAGCTTTCTGCTGAGGGAACAGAACAGGCCAGCCATTACACAGACTGCAAACGTCAATTCATATGGGAGGGAGAAATGTGGAAAATGGCCACAGTTTGGGGAAGTTTAACCTCAAGTTGGTTCTCATGCAATTCTAATCATTTATACATTAGAGGATTATTGGATTGTTGAGGAAAATTCATGATTTTGTTCACTTTGAAGCAAGAATATGTAGGCTTCTGTTTTTTAAAAGAAACTAATACTCTGCAAGCACACATTAAATAGGTTGAAAAGTGAGAGTAAAGACGTTTGTAATGTTACAAATGATTTCTATTTCAAATAAAATGCTTTTCTGTTCATCAAAGAATCCTGAAAAATAAAATGCATCACGGTTTCCTCAAAAATATGAAGCGGCACAACTGTTTTCAACATTGATAATAATCAGAAATGTTTCTTGAGCAGCAACTCCGCATATTAGAATGATTTCTGAAGGATCTGGAGTAATGATGCTGAAAATTCAGCTTTGACCACATGAATAAATTCAATTTTACAATATATTCACATAGAAAACGGTTATTTTAATAATAATATTTCACAATATTCTAAGTTTTTACTGTATTTTTGATCAAAATGCGGCTTTGGTGAGCAGAAGAGACTTCTTTCAGAAACATTCCCAACCATTCTATAATTCCCAAACACTCATCTGTCTGTCACTGTATTGGACATAAAGGGTTGTAATACAGTGTAAAATGAGCATATGCGGAAGACTATCATTAACTAGAGTTATGGGTAAGGGTCAAAGGTCACATCACACCCTGAATGGTTCACAATGGCAGTGTAGTTGTGGGATCTTCAGCATGCCATCTAATAGAGCAGGTTGGGACTGATCTCTGTAAGTTGGAGATTGCACACGTCCAGTCTCAGAGTTCAAGGAAACGGTGTGTTTTTCAATTCCTAGCCAAATGAAACATGACCTGATATGATTTTTTTCATGTTTAATGTGCCGTTTAACAAGATTTTCGGTGAACTGCTGCTCAACTTTTTTGTCAAGCACCATCAGCTTCCCAGACTTCTTCTTTAGACATGGACCCTCTTGTCTGGAGATTTTGTTCATGGACGTGTGTATGGGTCAAACGCACACGAAAACACACTCTCTGATATGTTCATTCATTTCCATGGAGCCACTCATAATTATAACAGTGATTAAACCCAAAGTTAATGTGGATGGGAGCAATGAACACAATATGCTTGTTTTATTGGTGCAAATGGCCTGTTATGTAAATATATATATATATATATATATATATATTTTTTTTTTTATAATACAGCAGTACCAGGTCAAACTTAAGTTACTGAGGGGGAGAAAAAGAAAACATTGGTGTATCAGTCGCATTTTCCTACATTCAGAAATTATGTAAAATACCGGTAAATAAAACGAAATGTTTACAAAAATTATAAACATGTATTTTACTTCCACTTATGTTTATTATATAAAAGCCTATGGGATAAACATAAATTATAGTGGCGTTCATTACAAAAAACATTCATTTTAGAGCCTAAACAAAAAGTCTAAGACCACACTGGAAAAAAAATTGTGATTTCTTCTTTCATTTCAAAGTTTTCAGTTCATCTTTTCACTCAAACTGATATGCTGATGTATTAAATCAAATAAAAAATATATATAATAAAAACAAAATTCTAGTGGTCTTTGTACAGTATATCTCATAGCCATGTTTGTACAGACCCCTCAGTTTTGCACAGGTGAAATCTTGTAAAAATATGAAAAGTTTACACTTTAGATGCTCTGCACACTGTTTACATTAGACTCTCGGAACGGCCATATCAAGGGATTTTTAGAGTAATCCATCAATCACATAAAGCAGGCGAGGAGAGCTTGACATCTGATCATTCAGTTTAGATATAAGCGAGCAGCAAAAAGACCTGCATTCATAAGCATCTCTTTTTTTTCCATAATCCTAAAGCGTGCCTCTTACACTAATGCTATTGCCAAAGAGACCATGAGGGAAACCCCTGCTGCTGATATTTATACTTTCCAATTTACCCCTGAAATTTATTAGCTCTTTCTGGATTTGAATCATTTGGACAGTTAATAATCCAAATAATACGCAAATAATTTCAGAGAATTATCTGGGTCACCTGGATATCGAGTTATAAATACGTTTAATAATGTTCAGCTGTGCCTAGCATTTGATTACCTGACAATAACAATCATTGGTCATGCACTTAGACGCTGTTATTTGTTTTTCTCCATAAGATGATATTCTAAGAGGTATTATAACAGCTCATAATGCATTTCTGCTGTATTAATCCCTGCGTATTTATGATCCTGAAAAGCGAAAAGGTAGTGTTTTTGGCACAGGTCTTCGGCGCGTCGCATGTGGCAGCGTGTGAGTTGTCATGACGTGGTTTGTTCAGTTCACTGCACACATACTAAACCGTATTAGACACCCTATAAATCCTGCTGCCCCAAGAAAGCAAACAGTAATCATGATACATGGCTGACTGATGAATGAATGACTGAACGTAAGAGGAGAGGATTATGGGTAAAAGGGTGGAGGTGATATGGAAGGGTGGTGCGCTACCATTCGAGTGTCAGAAAAGCCTCACTAGGAGTTAACAGGGGTGTTTTTAAAAGACGCAAATGGGGAGCGAAGGCGGATGGAAAGAATTCAGTCCCTCTACCTGCTCGGTAATGAGCAAAAATTAGTGTTTGGCCTCTGGGAACTGAATCAAGAGACGCTTCTCGGGGCTGGAAAGACTGTTTTTTCTCAAAATAAAATAACAGAAATGTAACCTTCCAATTAATTCCAATTTACATATCCCCGGCTCCAGTTTCCATCTGGGAGACGTCATCGCCATTGCCTTCGTTTGATTAGCTAATTAATAATTCCCTTGGTGCTGCGATTAATTTGAAGTTAGCCAAACAGATGGGCTGCACAGGAGTACGAGCGCTCAGCGTTTTGACAGCTTTATTCGGGATAAAAACGCTCAAGGCCCGAATGCACTGGCACACAAAGAAGTGTGTTCGCTTCGGACACTTTTCCTCTCGTCTGTGAAGCTCAGCGGTAAAAACTGCCAGAGATTAGTGCAGTTTGTTTGCTTTTTCGTGTCATTAACGCCGTCATCAGGGCCCTGGCACCGTGGCTTTACAGTTTGTCACCTGCTCCATTCTACACTCAAACCCAGAAGACCAAATGAAGTCACGGCTTTAGAAGAGTTGGCAGAATCTAGTGGCCGGGTCTGGATGTGGACCAAAAACGGTACAGTGATTCCTAGAGGGAAACAGGAGAGATTCTGCTTTGTTAAAACTATTAATTTTTTTAATTTTTTTTAGATTGGTAAACTAATATTTAAATGATAAAATATTAGAATTTTTTAATAATTACATTTAATGTATAAATAATGTTTATATTATGTATTTTAACACCTACAACATTTTATCTTTCTGTATTACTGTGAACTATTTCCTTTTAAATATGTTTATTATTTTGTTTACTACTTTATTCATTTATTTTCCCCCTTTTTTGTCATGAAAATAGGCTTAGGTTATGACACAACATAGGACAACTGATCAATCGACTAACAAAATAAATAAATTAAATTGAACTTAAACTAAAATGATTTACTTAAACTATAACTAAAATTATTTATTTAAATTCTTTATTTATTTATTTATTGATTTTGCCCTTTTTTGTCATGGAAATATAGGCTTAGGCTTGAAACGACATAAACCAAACAACCAACTAACCAAACAAACAAACAAACAAACAAACAAACATATCTATTTTAACTTAAATGTAACTAAACATAAATTATTTACTTGAAATATCTATTTATTTATTTATTTTACTTTGCTTTTGTGATGAAAATGCTTTGGCACCACATTAAGCAACCAAGCAATCAACTGACCAAACAAACAAACAAATAAATAAATAATTATTTACTTAAACTTACATTTATAACTAAATTTGAACTTAAATTGCAAGTAAATAAATAAATGTCTTGAGTAATTTGACAGTGTTTAGAGTAAAACACGATATTCATGATGTGATAAAATATGGTAAAAATATGGAATGGAACTTGTAGAATCTGGAACTGATTGGAATGTGACAAAATGGGAATTGCATAACAAAATGGAGCCAGAGCCAATGTGAATTAATGCCTAAATATATCTGGCTATCGGGTAACATGTTTCTGTCATCAGCGCAAAGGGAAAGCTGTTTCCGAGGAAGAACAATTTACTGAACTTTGAATAGTTTTTATTCATTCAGTTATTTATTTATTTTCTCAGGAATAACATGCAACAATGAATCATTCACAGTAATATCAAGAACCAGAATTAGGAAAATATAAAGGTTCAATTTTGATTTTTGATGTTGAGTTTTTTCCCTTATAAAATCCAGGATAATGTGAGTTAAAGGGAAAATACTGAAGATTTGATCCCGATGAAGGTGCTGAAGAAACGATGCCCTGGAGCAACGAAGCATCTGTTAACGATAACCGACTCCTATTTAACATCGATTTCGGATTTGGCATTGGAAATCGTGTTTCAAATCATCATCATCATCATCTCTTCCGTGTGGGACAGACTGCCAGTGCCAAGCAGGAGAGTCTCAGCAGACCTACCAGGAACCTCAATAACACCAACGATTCTTCTTCCCTTTCTGACAGTTTCAAATGGCAGAGTCGCCTCACTTTATTACGAAACCGTGAGTGATGGCAGAGCGCATTAGCCTCCGAACGGCTGCAATTACCACCGCGCAATTAGCACCAATCACAATTAAAGCAGTGGTGCGACTCCCCCAGCAGATGCCCGTGAGTCATGCTTTAACTGGGTGAGCGATGGGCGAGCTGTTGCTGGATGAGGGTGGTCATGTTGACTGTGTTAACCCAGAGCGGGCTCTCGTGTGTGGTTCTCGGCCCGGGTCGACGCTGGCGTGTGGGCCGTAATTGGGCAAATCCCTCCCAGTAGAAGCTGCAGGTCACATTCGGCACAGGTGCCTCCCAAATCCCTTTGTTTGGGACTGTGTACGTCGACTCTCGCTCGGCCCCTGCGCTAAGCCTGGCGGCTGAGCCGGCGCTAGTTGGTTGTTTGAATAAAACCAAGGGTAAATATTGTCTGAGACCAAGTCAACACTTGTGTCATGCATTTTCAATTTGGCGTTCAATTAAGTCCATTTATTTTTTTCCCTTTCCTAAGGGGGAAAGAAAAACAGGCTTGCTGAGGCCGGAGAGATTTGGTGAGGCTAATGAAGGTGCCAGATACTCAGAGCACACATTTAATGGCCACTTCTTGCTCTCAAGATTAAGAGAACAACAGCTGATGATTCGATTAATACAGACAGGGGGTCTATTAAACCCATATTTACTGTATTACATTTGAAAATAAACTTCTCAAGTCGCCCTTCCTAGTGGATACTAACTTTGATTGGTTAAATGCTAGGATACACGTGGCTTAGCTCCCTCTTTGCTCTTAAAGGGACAGTCCATCCAAAAAAAAGAAAATAATAAATAATTGAATAAAAAAATAATGTCATTATTTACTCACTCTCATGTTGTTCCAAACTTCTCTTGTGAAAAAGAAGTGCACTTTAGCATACTTTTTTTTTTAAAGTTCTTATTACAGGAATAATATACTTCAAGTGTATATAAAGTTTGGAATAATTACGATTTTTTTAATAGTTTTGAAAGAAGTCTCTTATGATCACCAACGCTGCATTTATTTGATGAGCATTCAGCTTTTCCATCACACAAATACATGTATTAAAATAGAAAACAGTTCTTATAAATTGATTTTGATCAAATAAGTGCAGCCTTGGTGAGCATAAGAGACTTCTTTCAAAAACATATAACATTTTTTAAAAACACTTAATTATTTGAAACTTTTGTTTTGACCGGTAGTGTATACTTGAGTGAGAATCGACAGTAATGTTTTCGGATAATTAATTGCATGTTATTTAAAATTAAATGAAAATTAATTATAATTTTTAATGTATTAAATGCAATGTTGATATTAAGAGTGCTTTTTTTGGTCTGCTTAGGTAGACTTTATGTGCAATTTCAACCAAGCAGTTTTGGTTCCCATTGACTTCCATTGTTTTTTGCCTATAATAGAAATGGATACCGAAACTGTTTGGTTACCAACATTCTTTAAAATATATACTTTTTTTCAAACAGGTTTGTGACATGAGGGTGAGTAGGTGGACTAACCCATAGACCACCTAGGACAATGGGATAGTCCCATAGTAGGTGGACTATCCCATTTTTTCCCCCATTAAGCTTGTATATAAATGACATTCTGTTTTGGATAAGATCATGTGCCAAGTGTCTAAATGCAAAGGCTGGCTAGCAGCCAGTTGCTGTATTATCCCTACAGCTTCACTTTATGGCCACAAGAGGGGGCAATTGAAGGACCCTTTCAGACAGAAACCACAGGTATGAGGTTGCCAAAGACCACAATAACTTGAAAAAGTCTATTCTCTGAATCATGTAACACCTTTCTCGTCCACATCTTGTGGTGTCCTACTCACTGCCTTGTGTTGAACACGATCCTCAGTGTGATGATTGCAGACGGCCAAGGTTTTGTCAGTATTCAGTGTGTTTTGTGGCCGTCACTCAGCCAGTTTTCTCATGGATTCAGCTCTGATTTGCATCCAGCCATTGCTAGTGTCCTTTTCACCATGCTTGACTTACATGTAAGCAACCATGACATTGCATTTATACATCACATGCTATCAAGTCAAAACTAAACGCCGTGCCAGTCAAAACAAGCTTCCGTGATTGATTAGTCCTGCCTGACTTGAAGTCCATGACGTACCGCGGTAAGCATGCCAGATTCATTTGGGAGTCAGCGCCGCACGACCACCTTCACTTTCTGTCAATGAGCTCCAATTTACCAGACAAATTTCTCTCAGCGTTTTATTTGCACAGACACCGTAAACAGAACTTGAAGAATTACACACAAAGGCGTTTGGCGGAATGTGACACAACAATTGTATATAGTTGAAGTACAGACAAAAATAAGCAATGGTTGGAAATGCTTGGTCAGGGGCGCAGGAACGATTTAAAACGGGACACATTAAGTCATTACGTCTATGGAAAGTAATGATTATCTCTTCAAAAGTGTCTCTGAGGGATATGAAGGGAAATCTGTTCTCTTAGTTTTGATGATTGCGATTGCACTGCAGACACTCATTCATATAACATAGAAAAACACATCTTTGTTAACTTACACAGTATTAAATAGTGTAAATGCATTTTTTTTCTTCACAGATTCAAGCTTCTTGTTGTACCTTTGCAGTGTAAAGACCACGATAAAGCCATCAAAAATACACCGGAGCAAAGCACAAGAAGTAAATAATAAAGAAATATCCTGCAATCCAGCCTGCTTCTAACCGGCTATAATAATCCCCATGGTTGGGATAATAAATTGGTCCTCCTGGGTTATTGTAATGAGCTTCCCTCCCAAAGGAAAACATGCAGATCGGTGCTGTGAAAATAAATAGTGTGAATGTGAGATCACTGACTGAAATCATGTTCTGCTTAGCATGTGTCTGTGAAAACAGAACCCATGCGCTCTCGCTTTTTCCCAACATCCCAGAATCTCCTGAAAGCTGACTTTACTAGCAGTATAGGCTAGTTATGCAATGTTGGGGAGTAACTAACTGAAGGTAGTGATGCTAATAACTTTATTACATGTTAAAGCAACACTAAGGAACTTTTCCTCTTCGGTCGCCCTACAGGTTGGAAGCGGAATTGTCCATTACCGCTGTCGTAAATAATTTAGCCTACCGCCGCCGACTGTCGCACGCACACTGTTTATCCAGCACCGCCTTTGGAATTAACAATGTCCACAGACAAGGTAGAGTGTGTTGCATGATTTCATGAAAGTATTATGTATTGTGACATCAGAAACGAAGAAAAACTAAATAATGACTATTGTAACACTTGACGTAAAGCAAGTCAAATTTGTAGTTTTCTTGTCTCATTCGAACTACAGAAACGGAAACTTGCATAGTGTGGTTATAGCAGATACAGGGCTGCAAAGCGAACCCAGAAGTGCCGTTCACCCTGTTACGACTTGATGAACCACTGATACGATTTTGGAAACATTATTTTAAGGTAAAACATTTTCCTTAGTGTTGCTTTAAGTATCATGACGGTTGAGGCATTGATCAAATGTTGTTTACTAAAATGTCTTTCGTTGTAGCTTTGGAAATCATTGGGACGGTTCCATATAGAAACAGTTCAAAAAGAAAGTTTTTAGTTCCTTTGTGGTATTTCGTAAAATATTTCATTAAACGATACTTTTCATGGCATGGATTCAGTTGTTTCGATGGTCCACTTTAGACATTCTACATGTACTAACTATAAGTAACTTTGCAACATGTCAACTAACTCGCATTAGAGTGTTAATAGACTTTAATAGTGTTAATGTTCCTCAATAGTCATTCTATAACTTTGCAACATGTTGACTTGTACTAACCCAAATCTTAACACCTAATCCTAACAGTCTACTAATATTTTAATGAGAGTTAGCTAATATGTAGTTGCAAAGTTACTTTAAGTTAGTAGAATGTCTAAAGTGGACCATCCAAACAAAGTGTTACCCAATTAGGTTCTTGTTTGAATTAGTTGTATTAGTAGTGTCATCCGTTGAGATTCATTCAGGCACTGATTCAAAAACCCTCACTGTTTGTGAGCTAGATAAATTCTGCGCTGATTAAGTTGATATCTGACTAGTTTAGTTACCTATATAATATAATATATTTTAAAAGATAGACTCCCTTAAATAGCTTTTTCAAACTTGACTGTATTTGAACTTTAAAGGGGACCTATTATGCGCCTTTTTACAAGATGTAATATAAGTCTCAGGTGTCCCCAGAATGTGTCTGTGAAGTTTCATCTCAAAATACCCCACAGATCATTTATTATACCATGTTGTAAATGGACATTTTTGAGTGAAAGGAAAAACATGCAGTTTCCGTGCATGTGTCTTTAAATGCAAATGAGCTGCTGCTCCCCACCCCCTTTCCAGAAGAGGGTGGAGCCTGTATCACTCGTGCCTCGGATACTCAAAAAGAGTCTGTCAGCAGTAATGGGCGGGGCCTAAGCATTATGGGGCCTAAGACACTGCTTATGATTACTGGGGATTACTGGGTGGATTTTTACCATTATAGGGTGGTTGTGTACACACTCCCGATACACATTTATGTTCAAACACCATGTTAGAAGTGAATTTTGCATAATAAGTCTCCTTTAAAACATGTGAATCTGTATTTTTGCAGTAGTTTCCCCAGCACATCTGCCCTAAACTGGCCCATAGGAAACATGTTTGAGGTGTTTAGGGTGAGGGAACGTGCTGCTGATTCACCGTCACTCATCGACCTTTATATTCCTCTGTTAACCACTGTCTCTGCTGAGAGTTTCCACTTAATATAGTCTGACTGCTTCTGCCCGCTAACTATTCAGAAAGATCTAAAGAAAACGTAGGGCTTATTTGTGGTAATATGTGGCATATTTAAATGTGTGTGTATGTTTTATACAAATAATAGATGAAGTCAGTTCTTAGCAACGGCCTACCAATTTCCATGATGCTCTGACACTGATGACACTGGCGACATTGAGTGTTTCCTCTTATTCCAGAGGGAAATGGAATATATGAAATATCATATTAGTTCAACTAAATATGTATTTACTAAGCACTGTCCTTTGAAGCTTTCTACAAATCATTTTATTCTGGTTAAATGGGCAAGAATGGGTTGCATTTGAACAGTTTTTTTTTCTCTTGACATTACAGTCGACTCGCTCTCTCTCTCTCTCTCTCTCTCTCTCTCTCTCTCTCTCTCTCTCTCTCTCTCTCACACACTCTCTCTCTCTCTCTCTCTCTCTCTCACCCTCTCTCTCTCTCACCTCTCTCTCTCTCTCTCTCTCTCTCTCTCTCTCTCTCTCTCTCTCTCTCTCTCTCTCTCTCTCTCTCTCTCTCACCCTCTCTCTCTCTCTCTCTCTCTCTCTCTCTCACCCCCCCTCTCTCTCTCTGTCTCTCTCTCTCTCTCTGATATGATGGAGTTGGGCAGAGTGGCATGGGAATGGCACTTTGGTGGTTAGAGGCCGTATTTTGATTGGCGCCTCGTTCCAAGTCCAGTCTCCACACGCGTCTGCCAAACTGTACACATTCAATCAAACAACACTGTTTCCATGGATACTGTAATAAATTAGAAGTGAGCACTATGATTGTCTGAAGCATTTTCCAATTTCCTTGGCATGAAAAGAGTAAATTTAAAATTTACTTATGTACATAATGGGAATGGAAAGGGCAGGCAATATTCTCAAATTCTGTTAAATTGTTATTTGTATATTTTCTCTTTGAGTAACATGAATAGGGCTTTATCATAGAGCTTTTCTAGTGTGTGAGAGCCTTGTGCAAATTTAATACATTAGTAATGTAAGTTAGTATCTGAATTATACAGGAATAATATCTAAAAAGTAAGAATATTAAAATAATAAAATATGTACTTATTTATGCAGATTATGCAAGGTCCATTTGGTAAATGAAAATCTCGTTACAATAAAGTCCCATTATTAGTTACTGTCAGTTAATGAATTAACTACCAATGAACTACCAACTATTTTTTGGGTTGCAATTTATTTGACAGTGTTCTTACCTAAGAAAGTACTGGGTAATATAAGGAAACTACATGGGTAAAGGTTAGGTTCAGGGTTAGTACCTAGTTATTACCTAGTTATTGTAATTATAATAAGTACGTATGCACATGGGTAACAGGACTGTAAAATAAAGCGCTACCATTATTTGTTAACATTAGTTAATATAAATACAACTGTTCATTGTTAGTTCAGTAAATAATACTAACAGATACAACTTTTGATTTTTATGTATTAGTAAATGTTGCAATTAATTTTAATAGTCATTATTAGTGCATGTTAACTAATGCAGTCGACACCGTAGAGTGTTACCGAGAGTCCTCATTAGCCTTGATCAACGCTAACTCACTGAACCGCCCCGACACAGGTCGTTATGTCATGCTTGGTAATTCTCATAAAGTAGTTTTCCCATATAAAAATGAAAGCAAAGAAAACAAACACTTAACTGTAAAGCATAACGCAAGCTTTTTCCTGTGCGTCACACGCAGGATCTCTGAGCAGATATTAGCTCTGCACAGATCTCAGGCCTGCGGTCTCACTCCAGGCCTGAAACCTCAGAGCTGGCCTGGGATCAGTGTTAATAGCTAGCTTCTTCCATCTCCCACACAAACAGCGATGAGCAAATGCCTGTTGCATAAATGGCAGGATGGCTCGGCTCCTAACACGCTCTGTGAGACGCACAGAAGAATTTAAACAGGAGATTTGAGCGTAATGAGTCTGAATCAGCCAAAACCCGCAAAAACAAACAAACCTCCATAAACACAAATAAACTCCGGCTGAATTATGTCATGCATAATGGAGCACCCTTACATTTTTGGCAGTTGAAGAATATGGCAGAGCTTCTGCAATATGCAAAACATGCTGTTGTGGGTTATGGAGAGAGAGAGAGAATCTGCTGTCGTGCACGTATGATTCGGACAACCCTGTCAGCATGTCCTGTGTGTCATTACCTTGAGGAACATGCAAAACAAACAAACAAATAATATCAGCTCCAACAACATGATCTCTGAGGTGATTACACTACAAATTAGAGTATTCATTTAGTACAACTAAATTAATGATTTGAAAAATGGCATTAATCAAGAATAAACAAACAAATAAATAATGAAATAAAAATAAACTAACAACATGATCTCTACAGTGATTACAGTACAAATTAGAGCATTAAATTAGTACAATTAATTGTTAAAAGTAATGATTTAAAATGTAACATTAATAAACAAACAAATAAACGTAAACAAATAAATAAATAAATCTGAACAGTTTTGAAGCCTTGCTGTGAACTGTAGTGCAGTGATAAAATTACATGAAATAACTTAAAGTATTAAATAATTTACTCGTCTGCGTCATGTAAAGTCTTCATTTGAGAACTTTACTGAGCCAATGTTAGCATTAGATTTGTATTCACATCTGCTGGTTTTGATCACTTCTACTTAATAAGTGACCTGTGATTGTTTGGATGGAACATAACAATATATTTCCAGAAGCATGAACATGATAATATGCAGTCTTTATTAGTTTTTACACAAAGTATGAACTTTTATGTGTGTAGCTGTGAGTTTGTATCCATACCTATATCTGCACACATAATCCTGGCTGCACGTCCTTCTCTGATCTCCAAATGGAAGCATTTACATTTTATTGCTGGCCTCTCTTTCACGGACCAGCAATTTCACTCCCTGAGAAAACAACTCGTACCAATTGCTTATAATTGGTAGAGATGCCGGCCGTATGGCGAGGGAGTGAAAGGTTAGCGACTGTGGGCCGCTAGCCAGCTGCGCTCGCGTCTGTGTTCATTAATAACCCAAGAGTTGTCAACATTCAAAACGCTGCAATATAGTATGTTTATCGGTAAACGTATAACTGTTTCCCGCCAGATAAGGTCATGGCGGATTATGCTGACGTTGCTTTATGGATACAAATACATGCATGCTCTGTTTTGAGGAGAGGAGAAAATATTATGCTGGAAAATGACCATGAAAGGTACTAATTTGAACAGTGATATTATAATGTACATTTCTCTGGTGCCAGAACGCATTTTAGTAAGTTGTGATTGCCATAAGGATACTGTACAGATTTCCCACAGCTAGATGAAGCTGATCAAAGCGTTGATTTTCCCGTAGATTTGAAATTACGGCCCTTGGTAACTACACATTACTCAATTAGACTGTCTCCACTGTGAGACACAGCCACAATCTTCATGACAGGGAAAATGCTCCACTAATTTGGCTGCGTTAGTGATTTCTGATTGGGGCGTCAGTGAGTTAAGAGCTTAATTCTAGGCCTTGACTGAGAGCTTCGCCAATGTCGTCAATGAGTCTCATGTGGGGAAGTCAATACACTGGATACAGCAAACAAACAAGCAAACACATACAGTGCTGGTCAGAATTATTTGCCCCCTTGGTAAATATGATCAAAGATGGCTGTAAAAAATAAATCTGCATTGTTAATCCTTTTGATATTTTATTTAAAAAAATTAGCAAAAATCTAACCTTTCATTGAAGTAAAATAATTGAAAGTGGGGGACAAATCACATTATGAAATAAATGTTTTTCTCCAAAACACGTTGGGAACAATTATTTGCCCCCTTTTATTAAATACTTTTTGCAACCTCCTTTTTCCAAGATAACAGCTCTGAGTCTTCTCTTATAATGCCTGATGCGTTTGGAGAACACCTGACAAGAGATCAGAGACCATTCCTCCATACAGAATCTCTCCAGATCCTTCAGATTCCCAGATCCATGTTGGCGCTTCTCCTCTTCAGTTCAGCCCACTCATTTTCTATAGGGTTCAGGTCAGGGACTGGGACGGCCATTGCAGATGCTTAGTTTTGTGCTCAGTGACACATTTTTGTTTTGATTTTGATGTTTGTTTTTGGATCACTGTCCTGTTGGAAGATCCAAACATGGCCCGTTATAAGATTTCTAGCAGAGGTTGTCAGGTTTTGATTTTTTATCTGTTGGTATTTGATCGAATCCATGATGCCATGTATCTGAACAAGATGTCCAGTACCTCTGGCAGAAAATTAGGCCCACATCATTAAAGATACAGCAGAGTATTTCATTTTACACATGGGCTACTTTTTTTTATCCCTGTATGAAGCAAACCCATGTTAAGTGTTTGCTGCCAAAAAGCTCTTTTTTTTTTTTTGTTTCATCTGGCCATAGAACGTTAGAAAAGTAACTGACACTACTGGAACTTCAAACGGGACAGGTTCTATGGCCAGATGAACTGGCGTTTACTCTCGATCTATAGGGTCAGACATCCATCTCATCTAACTGTTCCTGCTCTCACTCGTTCTCTGGACAGAGAGGAGAGGCGTTTACTCCCGATCTATAGGGTCAGACATCCATCACATCTAACTGTTCTTGCTCTCACTCGTTCTCTGGACAGAGAGGAAAGGTGTTTACTCCTGATCTATAGGGTCAGACATCCATCTTATCTAACTGTTCCTGCTCTCACTCGTTCTCTGGACAGAGAGGAGAGATGTTTACTCTCGATCTATAGGGTCAGACATCCATCTCATCTAACTGTTCCTGCTCTCACTCGTTCTCTGGACAGAGAGGAAAGATGTTTACTCTCGATCTATAGGGTCAGACATCCATCTCATCTAACTGTTCCTGCTCTCACTCGTTCTCTGGACAGAGAGGAGAGGCGTTTACTCCTGATCTATAGGGTCAGACATCCATCTCATCTAACTGTTCCTGCTCTCACTCGTTCTCTGGACAGAGAGGAGAGACGTTTACTCCCGATCTATAGGGTCAGACATCCATCTCATCTAACTGTTCTTGCTCTCACTCGTTCTCTGGACAGAGAGGAGAGACGTTTACTCCCGATCTATAGGGTCAGACATCCATCTCATCTAACTGTTCCTGCTCTCACTCGTTCTCTGGACAGAGAGGAGAGACGTTTACTCCCGATCTATAGGGTCAGACATCCGTATTATCTAACTGTTCCTGCTCTCACTCGTTCTCTGGACAGAGAGGAGAGGCGTTTACTCCCGATCTATAGGGTCAGACATCCATCTCATCTAACTGTTCCTGCTCTCACTCGTTCTCTGGACAGAGAGGAGAGATGTTTACTCTCGATCTATAGGGTCAGACATCCATCTCATCTAACTGTTCCTGCTCTCACTCGTTCTCTGGACAGAGAGGAGAGGCGTTTACTCCTGATCTATAGGGTCAGACATCCATCTCATCTAACTGTTCCTGCTCTCACTCGTTCTCTGGACAGAGAGGAGAGACGTTTACTCCCGATCTATAGGGTCAGACATCCATCTCATCTAACTGTTCTTGCTCTCACTCGTTCTCTGGACAGAGAGGAGAGACGTTTACTCCCGATCTATAGGGTCAGACATCCATCTCATCTAACTGTTCCTGCTCTCACTCGTTCTCTGGACAGAGAGGAGAGACGTTTACTCCCGATCTATAGGGTCAGACATCCGTATTATCTAACTGTTCCTGCTCTCACTCGTTCTCTGGACAGAGAGGAGAGGCGTTTACTCCCGATCTATAGGGTCAGACATCCATCTCATCTAACTGTTCCTGCTCTCACTCGTTCTCTGGACAGAGAGGAGAGACGTTTACTCCCGATCTATAGGGTCAGACATCCATCTCATCTAACTGTTCTTGCTCTCACTCGTTCTCTGGACAGAGAGGAGAGACGTTTACTCCCGATCTATAGGGTCAGACATCCATCTCATCTAACTGTTCCTGCTCTCACTCGTTCTCTGGACAGAGAGGAGAGACGTTTACTCCCGATCTATAGGGTCAGACATCCGTCTCATCTAACTGTTCCTGCTCTCACTCGTTCTCTGGACAGAGAGGAGAGGCGTTTACTCCCGATCTATAGGGTCAGACATCCATCTCATCTAACTGTTCCTGCTCTCACTCGTTCTCTGGACAGAGAGGAGAGACGTTTACTCCCGATCTATAGGGTCAGACATCCATCTCATCTAACTGTTCCTGCTCTCACTTGTTGTCTGGACAGAGAGGAGAGGCGTTTACTCCTGATCTATAGGGTCAGACATCCATCTCATCTAACTGTTCCTGCTCTCACTCGTTCTCTGGACAGAGAGGAGAGGCGTTTACTCCTGATCTATAGGGTCAGACATCCATCTCATCTGACTGTTCCTGCTCTCACTCGTTCTCTGGACAGAGAGGAGAGGCGTTTACTCCTGATCTATAGGGTCAGACATCCATCTCATCTAACTGTTCCTGCTCTCACTCGTTCTCTGGACAGAGAGGAGAGACGTTTACTCCTGATCTATAGGGTCAGACATCCATCTCATCTAACTGTTCCTGCTCTCACTCGTTCTCTGGACAGAGAGGAGAGGCGTTTACTCCAGATCTATAGGGTCAGACATCCATCTCATCTAACTGTTCCTGCTCTCAGTCGTTCTCTGGACAGAGAGGTGAGGCGTTTACTCCAGATCTATAGGGTCAGACATCCATCTCATCTGACTGTTCCTGCTCTCACTCGTTCTCTGGACAGAGAGGAGAGACGTTTACTCCCGATCTATAGGGTCAGACATCCATCTCATCTGACTGTTCCTGCTCTCACTCGTTCTCTGGACAGAGAGGAGAGGCGTTTACTCCAGATCTATAGGGTCAGACATCCATCTCATCTGACTGTTCCTGCTCTCACTCGTTCTCTGGACAGAGAGAGAGACGTTTACTCCTGATCTATAGGGTCAGACATCCATCTTATCTAACTGTTCCTGCTCTCACTCGTTCTCTGGACAGAGAGGAGAGGCGTTTACTCCTGATCTATAGGGTCAGACATCCGTCTCATCTAACTGTTCCTGCTCTCACTCGTTCTTTGGGCAGAGAGGATAGGCGTTTACTCCTGATCTATAGGGTCAGACATCCATCTCATCTAACTGTTCCTGCTCTCACTCGTTCTCTGGACAGAGAGGAGAAGCGTTTACTCCTGATCTATAGGGTCAGACATCCATCTCATCTAACTGTTCCTGCTCTCACCCGTTCTCTGGACAGAGAGAGAGATGTTTACTCCTGATCTATAGGGTCAGACATCCATCTCATCTAACTGTTCCTGCTCTCACTCGTTCTCTGGACAGAGAGGAGAGGCGTTTACTCCTGATCTATAGGGTCAGACATCTGTCTCATCTAACTGTTCCTGCTCTCACTCGTTCTTTGGGCAGAGAGGATAGGCGTTTACTCCTGATCTATAGGGTCAGACATCCATCTCATCTAACTGTTCCTGCTCTCACTCGTTCTCTGGACAGAGAGGAGAGGCGTTTACTCCTGATCTATAGGGTCAGACATCCGTCTCATCTAACTGTTCCTGCTCTCACTCGTTCTTTGGGCAGAGAGGATAGGCGTTTACTCCTGATCTATAGGGTCAGACATCCATCACATCTAACTGTTCCTGCTCTCACTCGTTCTCTGGACAGAGAGGAGAGGCGTTTACTCCTGATCTATAGGGTCAGACTTCCGTCTCATCTAACTGTTCCTGCTCTCACTCGTTCTTTGGGCAGAGAGGATAGGCGTTTACTCCTGATCTATAGGGTCAGACATCCATCACATCTAACTGTTCCTGCTCTCACTCGTTCTCTGGACAGAGAGGAGAGGCGTTTACTCCTGATCTATAGGGTCAGACATCCGTTTCATCTAACTGTTCCTGCTCTCACTCGTTCTTTGGGCAGAGAGGATAGGCGTTTACTCCTGATCTATAGGGTCAGACATCCATCTCATCTAACTGTTCCTGCTCTCACTCATTCTCTGGACAGAGAGGAGAGGCGTTTACTCCTGATCTATAGGGTCAGACATCCATCTCATCTAACTGTTCCTGCTCTCACCCGTTCTCTGGACAGAGAGAGAGACGTTTACTCCTGATCTATAGGGTCAGACATCCATCTCATCTAACTGTTCCTGCTCTCACTCGTTCTCTGGGCAGAGAGAGAGACGTTTACTCCTGATCTATAGGGTCAGACATCCATCTCATCTAACTGTTCCTGCTCTCACTTGTTGTCTGGACAGAGAGGAGAGGCGTTTACTCCTGATCTATAGGGTCAGACATCCATCTCATCTAACTGTTCCTGCTCTCACTCGTTCTCTGGACAGAGAGGAGAGGCGTTTACTCCTGATCTATAGGGTCAGACATCCATCTCATCTGACTGTTCCTGCTCTCACTCGTTCTCTGGACAGAGAGGAGAGGCGTTTACTCCTGATCTATAGGGTCAGACATCCATCTCATCTAACTGTTCCTGCTCTCACTCGTTCTCTGGACAGAGAGGAGAGACGTTTACTCCTGATCTATAGGGTCAGACATCCATCTCATCTAACTGTTCCTGCTCTCACTCGTTCTCTGGACAGAGAGGAGAGGCGTTTACTCCAGATCTATAGGGTCAGACATCCATCTCATCTAACTGTTCCTGCTCTCACTCGTTCTCTGGACAGAGAGGTGTGGCGTTTACTCCAGATCTATAGGGTCAGACATCCATCTCATCTGACTGTTCCTGCTCTCACTCGTTCTCTGGACAGAGAGGAGAGACGTTTACTCCCGATCTATAGGGTCAGACATCCATCTCATCTGACTGTTCCTGCTCTCACTCGTTCTCTGGACAGAGAGGAGAGGCGTTTACTCCAGATCTATAGGGTCAGACATCCATCTCATCTGACTGTTCCTGCTCTCACTCGTTCTCTGGACAGAGAGAGAGACGTTTACTCCTGATCTATAGGGTCAGACATCCATCTTATCTAACTGTTCCTGCTCTCACTCGTTCTCTGGACAGAGAGGAGAGGCGTTTACTCCTGATCTATAGGGTCAGACATCCGTCTCATCTAACTGTTCCTGCTCTCACTCGTTCTTTGGGCAGAGAGGATAGGCGTTTACTCCTGATCTATAGGGTCAGACATCCATCTCATCTAACTGTTCCTGCTCTCACTCGTTCTCTGGACAGAGAGGAGAAGCGTTTACTCCTGATCTATAGGGTCAGACATCCATCTCATCTAACTGTTCCTGCTCTCACCCGTTCTCTGGACAGAGAGAGAGATGTTTACTCCTGATCTATAGGGTCAGACATCCATCTCATCTAACTGTTCCTGCTCTCACTCGTTCTCTGGACAGAGAGGAGAGGCGTTTACTCCTGATCTATAGGGTCAGACATCTGTCTCATCTAACTGTTCCTGCTCTCACTCGTTCTTTGGGCAGAGAGGATAGGCGTTTACTCCTGATCTATAGGGTCAGACATCCATCTCATCTAACTGTTCCTGCTCTCACTCGTTCTCTGGACAGAGAGGAGAGGCGTTTACTCCTGATCTATAGGGTCAGACATCCGTCTCATCTAACTGTTCCTGCTCTCACTCGTTCTTTGGGCAGAGAGGATAGGCGTTTACTCCTGATCTATAGGGTCAGACATCCATCACATCTAACTGTTCCTGCTCTCACTCGTTCTCTGGACAGAGAGGAGAGGCGTTTACTCCTGATCTATAGGGTCAGACTTCCGTCTCATCTAACTGTTCCTGCTCTCACTCGTTCTTTGGGCAGAGAGGATAGGCGTTTACTCCTGATCTATAGGGTCAGACATCCATCACATCTAACTGTTCCTGCTCTCACTCGTTCTCTGGACAGAGAGGAGAGGCGTTTACTCCTGATCTATAGGGTCAGACATCCGTTTCATCTAACTGTTCCTGCTCTCACTCGTTCTTTGGGCAGAGAGGATAGGCGTTTACTCCTGATCTATAGGGTCAGACATCCATCTCATCTAACTGTTCCTGCTCTCACTCATTCTCTGGACAGAGAGGAGAGGCGTTTACTCCTGATCTATAGGGTCAGACATCCATCTCATCTAACTGTTCCTGCTCTCACCCGTTCTCTGGACAGAGAGAGAGACGTTTACTCCTGATCTATAGGGTCAGACATCCATCTCATCTAACTGTTCCTGCTCTCACTCGTTCTCTGGGCAGAGAGAGAGACGTTTACTCCTGATCTATAGGGTCAGACATCCATCTCATCTAACTGTTCCTGCTCTCACTTGTTGTCTGGACAGAGAGGAGAGGCGTTTACTCCTGATCTATAGGGTCAGACATCCATCTCATCTAACTGTTCCTGCTCTCACTCGTTCTCTGGACAGAGAGGAGAGGCGTTTACTCCTGATCTATAGGGTCAGACATCCATCTCATCTGACTGTTCCTGCTCTCACTCGTTCTCTGGACAGAGAGGAGAGGCGTTTACTCCTGATCTATAGGGTCAGACATCCATCTCATCTAACTGTTCCTGCTCTCACTCGTTCTCTGGACAGAGAGGAGAGACGTTTACTCCTGATCTATAGGGTCAGACATCCATCTCATCTAACTGTTCCTGCTCTCACTCGTTCTCTGGACAGAGAGGAGAGGCGTTTACTCCAGATCTATAGGGTCAGACATCCATCTCATCTAACTGTTCCTGCTCTCACTCGTTCTCTGGACAGAGAGGTGTGGCGTTTACTCCAGATCTATAGGGTCAGACATCCATCTCATCTGACTGTTCCTGCTCTCACTCGTTCTCTGGACAGAGAGGAGAGACGTTTACTCCCGATCTATAGGGTCAGACATCCATCTCATCTGACTGTTCCTGCTCTCACTCGTTCTCTGGACAGAGAGGAGAGGCGTTTACTCCAGATCTATAGGGTCAGACATCCATCTCATCTGACTGTTCCTGCTCTCACTCGTTCTCTGGACAGAGAGAGAGACGTTTACTCCTGATCTATAGGGTCAGACATCCATCTTATCTAACTGTTCCTGCTCTCACTCGTTCTCTGGACAGAGAGGAGAGGCGTTTACTCCTGATCTATAGGGTCAGACATCCGTCTCATCTAACTGTTCCTGCTCTCACTCGTTCTTTGGGCAGAGAGGATAGGCGTTTACTCCTGATCTATAGGGTCAGACATCCATCTCATCTAACTGTTCCTGCTCTCACTCGTTCTCTGGACAGAGAGGAGAAGCGTTTACTCCTGATCTATAGGGTCAGACATCCATCTCATCTAACTGTTCCTGCTCTCACCCGTTCTCTGGACAGAGAGAGAGATGTTTACTCCTGATCTATAGGGTCAGACATCCATCTCATCTAACTGTTCCTGCTCTCACTCGTTCTCTGGACAGAGAGGAGAGGCGTTTACTCCTGATCTATAGGGTCAGACATCTGTCTCATCTAACTGTTCCTGCTCTCACTCGTTCTTTGGGCAGAGAGGATAGGCGTTTACTCCTGATCTATAGGGTCAGACATCCATCTCATCTAACTGTTCCTGCTCTCACTCGTTCTCTGGACAGAGAGGAGAGGCGTTTACTCCTGATCTATAGGGTCAGACATCCGTCTCATCTAACTGTTCCTGCTCTCACTCGTTCTTTGGGCAGAGAGGATAGGCGTTTACTCCTGATCTATAGGGTCAGACATCCATCACATCTAACTGTTCCTGCTCTCACTCGTTCTCTGGACAGAGAGGAGAGGCGTTTACTCCTGATCTATAGGGTCAGACTTCCGTCTCATCTAACTGTTCCTGCTCTCACTCGTTCTTTGGGCAGAGAGGATAGGCGTTTACTCCTGATCTATAGGGTCAGACATCCATCACATCTAACTGTTCCTGCTCTCACTCGTTCTCTGGACAGAGAGGAGAGGCGTTTACTCCTGATCTATAGGGTCAGACATCCGTCTCATCTAACTGTTCCTGCTCTCACTCGTTCTTTGGGCAGAGAGGATAGGCGTTTACTCCTGATCTATAGGGTCAGACATCCATCTCATCTAACTGTTCCTGCTCTCACTCATTCTCTGGACAGAGAGGAGAGGCGTTTACTCCTGATCTATAGGGTCAGACATCCATCTCATCTAACTGTTCCTGCTCTCACCCGTTCTCTGGACAGAGAGAGAGACGTTTACTCCTGATCTATAGGGTCAGACATCCATCTCATCTAACTGTTCCTGCTCTCACTCGTTCTCTGGGCAGAGAGAGAGACGTTTACTCCTGATCTATAGGGTCAGACATCCATCTCATCTAACTGTTCCTGCTCTCACTCGTTCTCTGGGCAGAGAGGAGAGACGTTTACTCCCGATCTATAGGGTCAGACATCCATCTCATCTAACTGTTCCTGCTCTCACTCGTTCTCTGGACAGAGAGGAGAGGCGTTTACTCCTGATCTATAGGGTCAGACATCCATCACATCTAACTGTTCCTGCTCTCACTCGTTCTCTGGACAGAGAGGAGAGGCGTTTACTCCTGATCTATAGGGTCAGACATTCATCTCATCTAACTGTTCCTGCTCTCACTCGTTCTCTGGACAGAGAGGAGAGGCGTTTACTCCCGATCTGTAGGGTCAGACATCCATCTCATCTAACTGTTCCTGCTCTCACTCGTTCTCTGGACAGAGAGGAGAGGCGTTTACTCCTGATCTATAGGGTCAGACAGCCATCTCATCTAACTGTTCCTGCTCTCACTCGTTCTCTGGACAGAGAGGAGAGGTGTTTACTCCTGATCTATAGGGTCAGACATTCATCTCATCTAACTGTTCCTGCTCTCACTCATTCTCTGGACAGAGAGGAGAGGCGTTTACTCCCGATCTATAGGGTCAGACATCCGTTTCATCTAATGCCACAGATGCAGCGGATAGTGGCTGAGGAGTCACTGACTGAGTCACTACAGCAGAGCTTAAAGGAAAATCCCAGGCCAGATGTTTGGGGTTGCCTGGCCAGCTTTGCACCGTGACTCCTGGAGGTTGAAAACTCATGCCTTCCAACGCAGAGATCCAGCATGCTAATGGCTTACTCATGCTACTGCTCTCCCAGCTGTCAACTCTAGCTGTTTTGGTTTACCCTGGTAATACGCCCTAGCCTTCATTATGATACAGATCTCAGATGACCCAGACCACGTCAGCATTCGACAGGTCAAACAATTTCTCAGACTTTCCTCAGGCTGGATCAATAATGTCAAATAATTTCATTATGTGAGTGAGTTGTTTTTTTTTTCTTTTCTTGTGAGGTTTCCTGAGTTTCTGTGGTTTTGAAAGCTTGTTGTCGTGTGTTTTTTTTGCATAAACGTTTGGAGAAAAGCAGCATGCCTAGAAAATGTTGACTGAAAACTCAAAGAACAAGTTCACGAAAGATCCAACGTATCCAAGCAAAACTGGAATGTCAATGACCAAGAAACATCTTCACAGTGATTAAGTCGAATGGAACCATCTTCATTCATAGAAGAAACAGTGGTAAAATCGAATATAATTTAAAAGTTAAGCAAACAGATGAGCAACACAAGCACAGTAACTATCTAGATTATTTAATCAGATTCCAAAAATTGTATTATTGTAAGAATATTACATTTTAAAATACTCATAATCAGACTACAGTTTAATTGATTAGATGATTACTTAATAATTGCAGAAATGGCAGTAAATTATTGATAATCAATTGATTTTCCTCAATTCTTCTTTTTTTTTTTTTTTTTTTTTTTTTCATTTCTAAAAAACCCTGTTGCTTACTTATGTTTGGAAAGTCTTCCAGTTTTGCAGAATTGCAAATGCAAGAGGAATTGAGAGGCCACTCAGCATAAACAAATCAACTATTTAATCTTTTCACATTTTTATCGATTTACGAACCCCCAGCAGTTCCATCACAAACCTTGACATAATGCAATGATTAATTCAATTCATGTTCTGAATACCAAAAAATAAAAAAAGGAATACTTTTAATCTCTTTTTGTCATTTTAAATCAGTGTGGTGCAATATTATCCTATTCAAATCAATGTGATAAAGGAGATAGGTCAAAAGTAATAAAATAATCAAAAAGTAGTTTAACCTAAAACATTATAAACCTATAACATTACTAACTAAAATGTTCTCCATGTAATTTGTATTCAGTAATAAACTATGATTTGTAAGTAATCTACAGTCAGTCGAGTGAAAACACCTGCTCTCTGTGATCAAGTTCATCCTCCGGATAGACAAACACATCACAGGAATCACACATCAACTGACTGCGATTTACAACCCATTTCAGGAATACAACCTCACATATCTGTTCATGAGAGGAGGTACAGTAGAGGCAAGGAAGCTGTTGATTCATTCCTCAAAACTGTCCTAGATCGGCAGTCATTTCCCCTAGACCTGTCTGCACCCTCTTCATATGGGAACCACTTTTATTTTGGCGGGCCTCTGAGGTTGTGTGATAGGAATCCCAGTGTCCAGCTGCTGGAGTCATCAGTGCTTTAATGTGTTCAGAGAGTCGGTCCCCGGGGCCACTCACTCTCCTCTGCATCCCTCACCGGAAAACACACACTCAGTTTGAAATGAACAACACAAAGTAATGAAGCTAAATTATTATAAAGGCATGCATTATATTTTATATTACAATCAGTGTTATTTTATTACCGTTGATATATACTATTGTAGTTTTTGTTATAATTTTGAATTAGATTTGTAAAAATACTTTTTATCTTAGTTAAAATATTGTTTTTATTTTTATTTTTTGAAAAAAGTGCACTTTTTATGTTTTGATAATGTACACCTACTTGTGAAAATAGTACCAAAGCAAATACTTTTTTTTTTTTTATAAGTTTGTTTATAATTTAAGTTTATGAAGTGTTTGTGTGTGTCTGTGCATGTTTGTGTGTGTGTGTGTGTGTGTGTCTGTGTGTGCACGTGTTTGTGTGTGTGTGTGTGTGTGTGTGTGTGTGTGTGTGTGTGTGTGTGTGTGTGTGTGTGCGCGTGTTTGTGTGTGTGTGTGTGTGTGTGTGTGTGTGTGTGTGTGTGTGTGTGTGTGTGTGCGCGTGTTTGTGTGTGTCTTTGGGTGTTTGTGTGCGTGTGCATGTTTGTGTTTAATTGTGTGTGTGTGTGTGTGTGTGTGTGTGTGTGTGTGTGTGTGTGTGTGTGTGTGTGTGTGTGTGTTTGTGCATTTGAGTTTGTGTGTGTGTGTGTGTGTGTGTGTGTATGTGTGTCTGTGCATGTTTGTGTGTGTCTTTGGGTGTGTGTGTGTGTGTGCATGTTTGTGTATAATTGTGTGTGTGTGTGTGTGTGTGTGTGTGTTTGTGCGTTTAAGTTTGTGTAAGTGTGTCTGTGCGTGTTTGTGTGTGTCTTTGGGTGTGTGTGTGTGTGTGTGTGTGTGTGTGTGTGTGTGCATGTTTGTGTATAATTGTGTGTGTGTGTGTGTGTGTGTGTGTTTGTGCGTGTCTTTGGGTGTGTGTGTGTGTGTGTGTGTGTGTGTGTGTGTGTGTGCATGTTTGTGTATAATTGTGTGTGTGTGTGTGTGTGTGTGTTTGTGCGTTTAAGTTTGTGTCTGTGTGTCTGTGCGTGTTTGTTTGTGTCTTTGGGTGTTTGTGTGTGTGTGTGTGTGTGTGTGTGTGTGTGTGTGTGCATGTTTGTATCTAATTGTGTGTGTGTGTGTGTGTGTGTGTGTGTGTGTGTGTGTGTGTGTGTGTGTGTGTGTGTGTGTGTGTGTGTGTGTGTGTGTGCGTGCGTTTGAGTTTGTGTGTGTGTGTGTGTGTCTGTGCGTGCTTGTGTGTGTGTGTGCGTGTATAAAATGTGACAATGATTATTCCTGTATGTTTTATGGAATTCATGCTTATGTGTGGATATAAGTACGATGGAGCACTTTCCCAGGATTACCCATGAAAGCCATTATGTTCTCCAAAGACGCCATAGAGGACAGTATTTCTGAAAAATCACTCATGGAACTCCAGAGGAATGAGTTAATATCTGCAAGACAGAGAGTTCTTCAGTGGATCGTTTGAAAAGGAGAGAGCACTGGAAGTTTCCTCAAGGACGATATTTCGATTCGAGTGCTCAGATAAAGAGACACACACAGAGGCAGCGGTTCGGGCCGCTGGGAACCAGAGCATCGACTTCATGTCCTCTCTGAGGCTTGGCAGAGATCTTCAGAAATCTCTTACCTGACTGCAGGCGTCATTTACTCCGAGGTGGAGATTCAGGTCAGCGAACGTCTCTTCTGAGGGAAAGAGAGAATCCAAAGATGGCTTTGAAACTAAACACTAAACTCTTCTGGTGCCTACCAAGGGCTTGAAAAAAAATTCAAGTCTTATTTGTCAAGTCAAGTCACCTTTATTTACATAGCACTTTATACAATACAGATCGTTTCAAAGCAGTTTTACATGGATAGACAGGGAATGATTCAATGATGCAAACAGAATTGAATTCTGCTGTAAAGCAGCTCCAAAAACACTACATTTAAAAAAAAAAATTAGGGCTGGGGAATTAACACGTTAATCTTTGTGATTAATTTGAGATGTTTAACGGGTAAAAAAAAAAAACGCAATTAACGCAGCACTTTTTTTATTTTTTTATTATGATTTCCTGTTGCGGCTGCTATTGAAAAGACCGAAAATATGCCGTCCCGCCCCTCCATGTTCTGCGATCAGGTTTCATTCTCGTGCAGCTTTCATGAGCGGGTCTTTTCCGCTCCGTGTGTGCGCCGCGCTCTCCTTTCCATGTGTGTGTGTGTGTGTGTGTGTCGGCGCGCTGCGCTCTCTGCTCAATGTTCCGCTAGGTGTTTGCGCTGTGTGTTCTGCTCTGTCGTTAACGGCCCAAACGCTCCAATCATGTACCGATCACGCACTGGAAAAGCAAAGTCCGCTCAAATAACGTGAAATTTCTCAGTAGTAGACTTCTGTATGCAATAGCCCTACTGAGCTGGTATAGTCATGCTGGGCAACAATGGTAAAATGACCTGCTCTGATCACATGCTCTGGTAATAATAGCTTTGTAGGACTATATTTTATTTTGATAATTAGTAAAAAAAATAAAAATAAAAAAAAATCTGTTAAATTGATTATTTTGATTGATTATTGAAAAAGAATAATATATTGATATATTGATGTTTAATATTATTTTAATATAGGGCTATTTTCTGTTCCTTTTTTTCCTGTGTTGTTTAATTTAAATAGGTGATTCTAAGTTTAAATATCGATGATTACAAGCTTGGGGGAAATGCAATTAATTGCAGTTAATTACAGCAAATTGTGCAATTAATTAGTTTATTTTATTGTATTTTTTTTATCGATTCCCAGCCCTAAAAATATATATATGATATATTCATGATTTATGTTGATTATATATATATATATATATATATATATATATATATATATATACATAAACCAACTTTATGATTTTTTATTTTATTTTAGATGTTATTATTTTTAAAATATTTAATATATTATATTTAATATTAATGATTTAATTTGATTATCATTTGATACTATTTTACAAATCCATTTACACATTATACAATTTATTTTATATATGTTTATAATATATTTTGAATGTTCGGCTCAGGGTTATCATGCATATATGCATGTGTAACAGCCGAGAAACACTCTGTCCTTTATACAGCGACGATAGAGCACATTTTAGCAGCATTACATTTAGTTAATGTGACAAATGTGTGCCCACTCTTAAAACCCAAACGCCTTAATGTATTCGTCCTGGCGCTGACTCTACAAACACCTTACTATTTGCCATGTAATGGCATATAAAACATCCGCTCTAAATGTTCTGTAAAGAATCTGTGTTTACAGCGAAGTTGAGCAATCTGTCCCTGAAAAATAAATCAGAGCCTCCCTGCAGAATCTGCAGACAGTTTCAAGCCTTTTTTTGTGGCAACTTATTATACCCGGCTTTCCCCCCCATTCAGCGAATTTGCATGTGGCTTGTAGATTAATGCTTACCTGCCTATGATGATGCGTTCTCTCCTAAATCATCCGCGCTCCCATGGGACGCAGTGCATTTGTAATACAATCCCCTTACCAGCCTTTTGAATCTGTGCCCTGTATTAAATCAGGTATTATATGACGAACAGCTGTTTTTGTATTAATCACTTATAAATATGAATTCCAGAGCCAGGCTGGAACTGGGTAGTCTGGGTGGATCCGATGATGTTGTCATAGACTCATCCAGAATCAGAAGCATGACAAAAATCAATGATGTGCAGAAACACATTGAGGGGTCAGCATGAGAAAACAAAACCTGCACCTGTTTAACATATCAGCATCTGCAAATGATCTGGATCAGTATCGCCATAAATCATTCCGATTAGGATTTTCGTGGACGCTTGGCACTCATGACGGAGTCACATGGAACCGGCTGTGGATTTTTACAGGATGAGAAAGAAAGAAGGTGGAGACTTGATGTTAAGAGTATATATGAAACATTCATTTAACAACAACAAGTTTTTTTTTCTCTTTCTCTCTCCAGAATGACATATTTCAAATCTGTCACTGACAAAAAGCTATTAGAAAAATGGTGTAGGATTTACTTTGGAACAATTTGCACTCAGAAATTGCTAGTAAATGTCACAAATAATTAAAAAAACAGGAAGTAACACATTGAATTAAACATGACATTTTGAAGCAGAAAGACTGAAATATAATTTTCTTGTGAAACATACTCCAACAATGTTTTTTGTAACACTTTACTTAAAGCCTTTATATATATTATAAAATAAAAATGTTAATGCTTTAATTATGCCTTGCAATGCACCTTGTAATGCATAGTTTGTCTCATGAAGAATTACTGTTATAATACATTATAACACACTTTTAGAAAGTATAACACATTAAAACATGACAAACAATCAAGGAATCTGCATTTTAACTATGGTTACAATTATTTATAATGCATTTTTAATATTAATATATAAAAATTAATATATATATATATATATATATATATATATATATATATATATATATATATATATATATATATATATATATATATATAAAAGCTTTGAATATTAGTGACATCATTCATATGGGATTGTCTATAATGATTTAAAATGTTTTTACCACATATTTAGTTGAATGGATTGAATAATGTTTGCAGTTGATTTGAAATTAATGAAAGTGACCGTTCACTGGATCGAACTGTTATTGTGTAGTGTTTGACTGGGCCAGCTCTCCTCCCAGTAGATTAGACAGTAGTATAGCATGACTGGTGTAAATGTATACGTCCCGTCCTGATTGAGCCAGCATGTAGAGTCCATCTCCAGGGAGGATCAGCCGGCTACTGCGAACCTGAGAAACACCGGCAGTGAAAGACGGGAGAAGCGGCGCCAATTCTAATAAGAGAGCACGGGCCTTAAGAAACCACTAATAGTTCCTAAAGTTTCCCGTCCCATGAGCCTTAGCAGCAGGAGAGAGGGAGCCGAGTGGACGGCCGCTAATCAATGTCAGGCTGCTGCGTGTGTGTGTGTGTGTGTGTGTGTGTGTGTGTGTGTGTGTGTGTGTGTGTGTGTGTGTGTTGTGAGAGGAGGACTCCTGAGAGCCAGAGAGACTGTGCAGGGCTCTGAATATTAATGTCCATTTCCGGCATGAAATACAGTAGCCTTGTTGGGTTGAACTGGCCTCACGCTTCAGCAGACAACTGCCGTCCCTTCACTGAAAACTGCTTATTACTAATGAGGTTTGTCTCAGAGTGGGCGGGGCTTGTGTAGTGCAGCATCAACTAGTCTCTATAAGAAAGTGAAGAAAGATCTTAGTCATGATACTCTTAAATTAATACTAACGTTTTTATTTGTTTGTTTGTTTGTTTTTCAATTCTGTTATGTATTTTGGACACAATTCTGATAAAAAAAACAAAAAACTCAATATATTTCAAAACGTATAATTTTTGCATAACAAATCTAAGATTAGCATTGGGATTTTGGAATAAACTGAGAAAAAATGATAGATAAATGAAGGGGATGGTGATGATTATGATTATTAATATTATGCAATCTTAAATGATTACTTTTCAATTAGTAAGGATAGTCAAGACAGTTTAGTTAAGAAAATTAGCAGTTCAATCATTATTGATATTAATTAATTAATTCATTTATTGTCTGAAACCTAAAAAAAAAAAAAATATATATATATATATATATATATATATATATATATATATATATATATATATATTATAATATATTTCTCATGAGATAATTACCCTCCTCCATCCCCAGCTCCTCTCGTTTCTCATGAGATAATTACCCTCCTCCATCCCCAGCTCCTCTCGTTTCTCATGATATAATTACCCTCCTCCCTCTCCAGCTCCTCTCGCTTCTCATGAGATAATTACCCTCCTCCGTCCCCAGCTCCTCTCGTTTCTCAGGGGATAAATACCCTCCTCCATCCCCAGCTCCTCTCGCTTCTCATGAGATAATTACCCTCCTCCGTCCCCAGCTCCTCTCGTTTCTCAGGGGATAAATACCCTCCTCCATCCCCAGCTCCTCTCGTTTCTCATGAGATAATTACCCTCCTCCATCCCCAGCTCCTCTCGTTTCTCAGGAGATAATTACCCTCCTCCATCCCCAGCTCCTCTCGTTTCTCATGAGATAATTACCCTCCTCCCTCCCCAGCTCCTCTCGTTTCTCATGAGATAATTACCCTCCTCCATCCCCAGCTCCTCTCGTTTCTCATGAGATAATTACCCTCCTCCATCCCCAGCCCCTCTCGTTTCTCATGAGATAATTACCCTCCTCCATCCCCAGCCCCTCTCGTTTCTCATGAGATAATTACCCTCCTCCATCCCCAGCTCCTCTCGTTTCTCAGGGGATAATTACCCTCCTCCGTCCCCAGCTCCTCTCGTTTCTCATGAGATAATTATCCTCCTCCCTCCCCAGCTCCTCTCGTTTCTCAGGAGATAATTACCCTCCTCCATCCCCAGCTCCTCTCGTTTCTCAGGGGATAATTACCCTCCTCCATCCCCAGCTCCTCTCGTTTCTCATGAGATAATTACCCTCCTCCATCCCCAGCTCCTCTCGTTTCTCATGAGATAATTACCCTCCTCCGTCCCCAGCCCCTCTCGTTTCTCATGAGATAATTACCCTCCTCCGTCCCCAGCTCCTCTCGTTTCTCATGAGATAATTACCCTCCTCCCTCCCCAGCTCCTCTCGTTTCTCATGAGATAATTACCCTCCTCCGTCCCCAGCTCCTCTCGTTTCTCAGGAGATAATTACCCTCCTCCCTCCCCAGCCCCTCTCGTTTCTCATGAGATAATTACCCTCCTCCCTCCCCAGCTCCTCTCGTTTCTCATGAGATAATTACCCTCCTCCGTCCCCAGCTCCTCTCGTTTCTCAGGAGATAATTACCCTCCTCCGTCCCCAGCTCCTCTCGTTTCTCATGAGATAATTACCCTCCTCCATCCCCAGCCCCTCTCGTTTCTCATGAGATAATTACCCTCCTCCGTCCCCAGCCCCTCTCGTTTCTCATGAGATAATTACCCTCCTCCGTCCCCAGCTCCTCTCGTTTCTCATGAGATAATTACCCTCCTCCCTCCCCAGCCCCTCTCGTTTCTCATGAGATAATTACCCTCCTCCGTCCCCAGCTCCTCTCGTTTCTCAGGAGATAATTACCCTCCTCCCTCCCCAGCCCCTCTCGTTTCTCAGGAGATAATTACCCTCCTCCCTCCCCAGCTCCTCTCGTTTCTCATGAGATAATTACCCTCCTCCGTCCCCAGCTCCTCTCGTTTCTCATGAGATAATTACCCTCCTCCCTCCCCAGCCCCTCTCGTTTCTCATGAGATAATTACCCTCCTCCATCCCCAGCTCCTCTCGCTTCTCATGAGATAATTACCCTCCTCCATCCCCAGCTCCTCTCGCTTCTCATGAGATAATTACCCTCCTCCATTCCCAGCTCCTCTCGTTTCTCATGAGATAATTACCCTCCTCCATCCCCAGCTCCTCTCGTTTCTCATGAGATAATTATCCTCCTCCATCCCCAGCTCCTCTCGTTTCTCAGGAGATAATTACCCTCCTCCCTCCCCAGCTCCTCTCGTTTCTCATGAGATAATTACCCTCCTCCGTCCCCATTTCCTCTCGTTTCTCATGAGATAATTACCCTCCTCCCTCCCCAGCCCCTCTCGTTTCTCATGAGATAATTACCCTCCTCCATCCCCAGCTCCTCTCGCTTCTCATGAGATAATTACCCTCCTCCATCCCCAGCTCCTCTCGCTTCTCATGAGATAATTACCCTCCTCCATTCCCAGCTCCTCTCGTTTCTCATGAGATAATTACCCTCCTCCATCCCCAGCTCCTCTCGTTTCTCATGAGATAATTATCCTCCTCCATCCCCAGCTCCTCTCGTTTCTCATGAGATAATTATCCTCCTCCATCCCCAGCTCCTCTCGTTTCTCATGAGATAATTATCCTCCTCCATCCCCAGCTCCTCTCGTTTCTCATGAGATAATTACCCTCCTCCCTCCCCAGCCCCTCTCGTTTCTCATGAGATAATTACCCTCCTCCATCCCCAGCTCCTCTCGTTTCTCATGAGATAATTACCCTCCTCCCTCCCCAGCCCCTCTCGTTTCTCATGAGATAATTACCCTCCTCCATCCCCAGCTCCTCTCGTTTCTCATGAGATAATTACCCTCCTCCATCCCCAGCTCCTCTCGTTTCTCATGAGATAATTACCCTCCTCCATCCCCAGCTCCTCTCGTTTCTCAGGAGATAATTACCCTCCTCCATCCCCAGCTCCTCTCGCTTCTCATGAGATAATTACCCTCCTCCATTCCCAGCTCCTCTCGTTTCTCATGAGATAATTACCCTCCTCCATCCCCAGCTCCTCTCGTTTCTCATGAGATAATTACCCTCCTCCCTCTCCAGCTCCTCTCGTTTCTCAGGAGAAAATTACCCTCCTCCGTCCCCAGCTCCTCTCGTTTCTCATGAGATAATTACCCTCCTCCATCCCCAGCTCCTCTCGTTTCTCATGATATAATTACCCTCCTCCCTCTCCAGCTCCTCTCGCTTCTCATGAGATAATTACCCTCCTCCGTCCCCAGCTCCTCTCGTTTCTCAGGAGATAATTACCCTCCTCCGTCCCCAGCTCCTCTCGTTTCTCATGAGATAATTACCCTCCTCCCTCCCCAGCTCCTCTCGTTTCTCAGGAGATAATTACCCTCCTCCGTCCCCAGCTCCTCTCGTTTCTCATGAGATAATTACCCTCTTCCATCCCCAGCTCCTCTCGTTTCTCATGAGATAATTACCCTCCTCCGTCCCCAGCTCCTCTCGTTTCTCATGAGATAATTACCCTCTTCCATCCCCAGCTCCTCTCGTTTCTCATGAGATAATTACCCTCCTCCCTCCCCAGCTCCTCTCGTTTCTCATGATATAATTACCCTCCTCCGTCCCCAGCTCCTCTCGTTTCTCAGGAGATAATTACCCTCCTCCATCCCCAGCTCCTCTCGTTTCTCATGAGATAATTACCCTCCTCCATCCCCAGCTCCTCTCGTTTCTCAGGAGATAATTACCCTCCTCTGTCCCCAGCTCCTCTCGTTTCTCATGAGATAATTACCCTCCTCCGTCCCCAGCCCCTCTCGTTTCTCAGGAGATAATTACCCTCCCCCTCCTCCCCCCCCCCTCCTCCCTCCCCAGCTCCTCTCGTTTCTCATGAGATAATTACCCTCCTCCGTCCCCAGCTCCTCTCGTTTCTCAGGAGATAATTACCCTCCTCCGTCCCCAGCTCCTCTCGTTTCTCATGAGATAATTACCCTCTTCCATCCCCAGCTCCTCTCGTTTCTCAGGAGATAATTACCCTCCTCCGTCCCCAGCTCCTCTCGTTTCTCAGGAGATAATTACCCTCCTCCGTCCCCAGCTCCTCTCGTTTCTCATGAGATAATTACCCTCCTCTATCCCCAGCTCCTCTCGTTGCTCATGAGATAATTACCCTCCTCCATCCCCAGCTCATCTCGTTCCTCATGAGATAATTACCCTCCTCCATCCCCAGCTCCTCTCGTTTCTCATGAGATAATTACCCTCCTCCGTCCCCAGCTCCTCTCGTTTCTCAGGAGATAATTACCCTCCTCCCTTCCCTGCTCCTCTCATTTCTTATGAGATAATTACCCTCCCTTATCCCCAGCTCCTCCTCTCGTCAGTCAGGATTTGATATTCTGATTCCCTTGAATCTTACTTTAAAATCTTGAATTAATGATATCTGCAATACATTCATGTTGGTATGTTCTGTTTACCCTAAGGGGGGTTATCGCTGCTCTTATCTATGCTAGGCTGCATGGATCCGCAGGGAGTTCTCGCCCAGAGCAGAACCATACCGCCAATCCTAACTGTATGATAACTGTCAATCATATTTGACGATAGTGGTCCTGACAGAAGTGTAGTTTTTGCATAACATATCCAGGAACATTTTTAGAATTATCGATTAAACTATGAGGAAAATGAAAGGATAAAAGTAAGGGAACTTGCAGTACTTACTTGCTTAGTTAGTTAATTAGTCAGTTGTTTGGTTAGTTAGTTAGTTAGTTAATTGGTTAGTTAGTTAGTTAGTTAGTTAGTTAGTTAGTTACACACATGCAGGGTAAGGCATGGGATTCATGTGGCAGGCCAGATTTGATTTTGTGTTATGTTGTCCTCTGTCTATCCCAAATCCGTTCCATTCCTTCATTACTCTCTCTAACAACTAGCAACAAACAAACAAAACAAACAAACAAATAAATAAAACAGTCATAGAAGTAATTAATGTGATTAATTAGACTGTTTCACCATGTGCTTTCTTACATCCATGCTTCACATTACTGTGACACGGAAGTAATGGTTGTAAAGAAGGGAGTGATCTATAAACGGACACCAGCCTGATCAGCTTAATTCCCTGAGCTCTGTTTTTGTGTAGCTGTGTTGTGCACACAAACTCACCACAAGCTCTCATGTAGATCAAATAGGCCATGTAACCAACACAGAGCATGAACACGAGAGCACCATCAGGTCGAGCGCCATGTAAACATTCCCACCACTGCTATTTATTTTGAGCTAGGGAGGTGGCAACACACTTACACTAGAGGCCTGTATTCTCCAGAGCTATTCAACACAGGGGAACGTTTGGTTGGACACTTCAAATGTTTGTCCATCATTACTTATCTACCCAGCCACCCATGGCACACACTGCAGTATGTTCAATTTGTCAGAACCTCGGCATCAGTTTCATGAGTATGAGTTTTCAAATAGAAAAAACATGGTCAATCTGCTGAAGTTCAAACTGAGCATCAGAATGGGGAAGATAGTTGATTTAAGTGACTTTGAACATGGTTATTTGTTGATGCCAGACAGGCTGGTCTGATTATTTCAGAAACTGCTGATCTACTGGGATTTTCACACACAACCATCTCTAGAGTTTACCAGTGAGCATCAGTTCTGTGGGTGAAAATGCCTTGTTGATGTCAGAGGTCAGAGGAGAATGGCAAGACCGGTTCAGCTGATAGAAAGGCAACAGTTACTCAAATAAGAACTTGTTACAGCCGAGGTCTGCAGGAGAGCATCTCTGAATGCTCAGCACGTCCAACTTTGAACTACAGCAGCAGAAGAAACACACCGGTGACACTCCTGTCAGACGAGAACAGCAAAGGCTACGATTCACACGGACTCATCAAAACTGGACAATAAGATTGAAAAATGTTGCCTGGTCTGATGAGTCTCAGTTTCTACTGTGACATTCAGATGGTCAGAATTGTGCATAAACAACATGAAAGCATGGGTCATCCTGCCTTGTATCAGCGGTTCAGGCTGCTGGTAGTGACGTAATGGTATTTTTCTTGCCACACTTTCGGCCTCTTAGTACCAACTGAGCATCATTTAAACACCACAACCTCCCTTTATGACCACAATCTTCTGATGGCTATTTCCAGCAGGATAACGCACGTCACAAAGATCAAATCATCTCAAACTGGTTTCTTGATCATGACACTGAGTTCACTAACCTCAAACAGACACCACATCTCAATCCAATAGAGCATCTGTGGGATGTGCTGGAATGGGAGATTCACATCATGGATGCACATCCCACAAATCTGCAGCAACTGTGTAATGCTTTCATGACCATGTGGACCAAAATCTCTGAGGAAGTTTCCAGAACCTTGTTGAATCTGTGCCATGAAGAATTAGGTCAGTTCTGAAGGCAAAAGGGTCTTCAACCTGGTAGCAAGTGTACCTATTAAAGTGGCTGGTGAGTATTGGGTATATATATAATTTTATAATGAATAAACGATTCTATATGGATAGAATAGATATAAAATATACCAAAAAATCCATTAACTTTTAATAATATTAATATCTATTTCATGATTTAATTATACATATTTAATAAAGCTGTTGAAGGACACAACTTGGCTCACTTCCTGGGATTGAACCAACGGCCCTCTGACATCTAGACCCGGACCTTAACCACCACACCATCAATACCCCAGCAGTGGAGTTATGAGGGAAAACAGGTAATATATGAACTCTTGTAGATATTTTTTTTACTCCTCACCCACGTTGTAAATGTCCACAGGCAGCTTTACTGTTTGTTCACTCTGTGTCTCTGACAAGTGAGAAATTTCCATGTTTTCCATGACCTCTATGAAACAGCGTTTGCCTCTTTCTCCATTCACCATGGCAGCAGCGATGTGGTCTTCACTGCACAACGGCTGTTTGCAATTTTCCAAAGTCCACTTGAGAAATAGAGGTCATTATTTGAATGAATTTAGAATGATGGGGTTTACATGCGCTGAGACATGTTTACTTTCACTGTTTTCCATGCCTCCCATTGTGACCGGTGATGCTCGGGTCCAAATGAGACTGGACAGATCCGGGAACCGTTGGTTCCAAGGGCCCGTGTAAATGATGGTTGAGGTCTGCTTGCCAGTCCTGATCTTGGGCATGAAACAAGAGGTGTTGGCTTTGGGAATTGCACTCAAGTCTACAAGGTGGCTTGGTGAAGAACAGGTTTGGAGTCATGCGCTCTTGGTGGTGTGCTTTCTGTGGCAGGGTCCGCGAGGCACATCCATCTTCTTGCCACTCCAGTGACGGCAAAGCAAACAGAGAGAACAAACCCCCCATACACTCAAGAACCCCCAAGATCCAAGAGCTCTCCAAAACAGCAGCACTGATAATACGACAAGCCAGGATGTGTGTGGAGGATTAGGAAAATATTGAAATCAAAATCCCATTTCTTTCATTGCATAGACTTTCCATCATGCTTAATGTACTGGTTGGACTTACATTTCAGTGCTCTAAACTGAGTTATGTGTATTTTTCTGGTCTTATTTATAATCTTATGAAGGTCACCATGGCATCTTAATGCTCTTTCCCACAAATTTGCCATAAAACACTCCATCAAAAACTCTTGAAAACACTGAAGATGCTGCCCATGAATGCACAGGGCACCTTAAAATCATCATTCACCCACAACATCTAAAATGATATCATCATTTACTGACACTTATGTTGTTCCAAACTATATGACTTTCTATCTTCTGTGCAACACTGGTCTACAATGAATGGGGACTGGAGCCTTTAAAGCTTCATAAATGATGAAGAAATCGTAGCTCATTAAAGGGATAGTTCGGCCAAAAATTATATTTAACCCATTATTTACTCACCCTCAAGCCGTTCGAGATGTATATGTCAATCTTTTTTCAGACGAACACATTTTCAGTTATTTTAGAAAATGTCTTAGATCTTTCAGTGGTTATAATGTGAAGTAATGGGGTCCACCTCCTTCAAGTCCCAAAATGTGCATGCATCCTTCACAAAAGTAATCCATCCGGCTCCAGGGGGATAAACGAAGGCCTTCTGAGGGTAATCCGTGCGGTTTTGTCGTAAAAATATACATATTTAAAACTTTATAAACGAAAACAACTGGCTTCCGGTAGCGGTCGACGCGTGTTCACGGAGATGGATGCTGGTGTATGACGTAGGACGTAGCGTAGGAAGTGTCGTGACGTAGAACGAACGTTGAGTTTTGTTTTGCTCTGCTCTCTGGCTGCGCTGTCACGTTCGTTCTACGTCACGACGGTTCCTACGCTACGTCCTACGTCATACACCAGCATCCATCTCCGTGAACGCGCGTCGACCGCTACCGGAAGCCAGTTGTTTTCGTTTATAAAGTTTCACATTATAACCACTGAAAGATCTAAGACATTTTCTAAAATAACTGAAAATGTGTTCGTCTGAAAAAAGATTGACATATACATCTCGAACGGCTTGAGGGTGAGTAAATCATGGGTTAAATATCATTTTTGGCCGAACTATCCCTTTAAAGCAGTCTATATGGCTGGTTCGCAATAGTAGCTTTGTGTGAAGAACAGACCAACATTTAAGTCGTTATTTACTGATAATCATACCCTTCTTGAAGCTGTTAATCAATCGATCTGTTTTATGAATGAATAAGTCTAATTTGTGAATAACTCCTTGATGAAATAATAATTTTAAAGAAGGCTCGAATGAGGAATTGTTCTCTGATCTGGTTCTAAAGTTCTCAAACTAATTTAACTCTTTTCCCGTGAGATTATATATATTTTTTTTTAAGTTGCCAGCCACCATTGCCAGCATTTTGGATCATTTTCACAAAATTTTCATACATGGCCCCCAGAATATTTTGTTGAATATCTGAATATGCAATATAGGCTATATATATATGAACTAAACAAACTAACAAAAACTGTTTTATTCTAGCTTAATGCATTATTATGTTTTAACCAACACTTTAAATGTGGGTACATTTCATAAAAAAGCAAAATTTTAAGCAAAAAAGCTGAGAAAACTGTTACATTCAGATGGTATTCAGAGCGATGTTCAGAACACAGATGGAGTAGATCGAGTCCATCAACACCCCTAACACTTTGTCCTAACCAGACGCGATAAGATTCCAGCGACAAATAATGTGTCTGTCCACACTAGATGCGACACGACTGAGAGATGCGTCAAAATCAATCAAAACCCATAGCCAATCAGAACAGCGTGTGGGCGGAGTCTCGCGGCGAGTGCACAGGCACAGCACCAGAGAGTAATCTTGACGGCAATCGCAAGAAAATGGATAAGTAGCTATATAATCAAATTCACAAATATTACACCATTTAAACATAATTAAAAATACATAGGCTGAGTTACTGAAACAATCTTTGTCAAAGAATTGAATACACTTGTTTGTTCACAGTTTGAACGTTCTTGTTTCCATTTGTTTAATTTCAAGATCTGAGATGAATTATCCATTGTTGCTTTTACAGCCACAAAGCTGGAGCACTAAATGATAATCAAAGTCACATTACATGCTTTTAACATTAAATAAAGCACATAAACAGTACCTGAGATTATCATCACCACACTTAGTGTTTGTTGTTCCAGCGCGACGTCGCAGAAAGATAGAAACCGTTTCTAAAATAGAATCGTCGCGTGTCGCCGTCGCGGCTGGTTAGGACAAACACTCTGATTAACATGGAAAAGATACCTTTATCCTCGCGTGTAGTTAGGACACGATGTAATGCTTCACAGTCCTACAGCTCATCCTGGGTCGACAGTTCATTCAGTAACAGAAGGCATTTTTTATGTATTTGCTGTTTAGTGTTGATGATCGCGTTATTTTACATATACACGGGTTTCTTGTATACAAACAAACCGGATGCGCGCGCATCCAGGAGGCAAAAAACCGTTATCTGTTATGCCGAGTTCTGTAATAAAAGAATAAAATAACATTTTAATTAACGTAGATTTCGCATTGTTTGTAATTTTTTGTTGACTCAATAATAAACTGCAATTTCAGAGTTGGATCTGTTTGTTTGTGTTTCATATTAATATAACATTATGTAAAAAGTCCAACTGTTTACGAATCAAAATCCGGACATACTGTGATGCATGTATGAATTATCATGTTAGACTAAGTTAGTAATGTATTAGTCAATGTTAGCAGTGCAGCATCGCCCGAATTTGCTTTTATATAAGTTAACCTTGTTTACGTTACTTTACGACCTGCAACATTTCATGACTGCACACATATAACGTTACTTACTGTAAATCAAAGATTTGACGATGGATTATACGTGCTGTCATGAGCACATACTAGAGTTTAACTGCTCAACCAGTTATGAACAGTGAAAAAAATACATGTTTATTTTTTCAAACAGCTATTTAGATCGCAAATTTGACATTTAGTATACCAAGTGTGTAGTATATAGCCTACTACAAGAAAACATTCAAATAAATGCTGTTCTTTTGAATTTTCTATTCATCAAAGAATCCTAAATAAAATATGTCACAAAAATAAGCAGCACAACTGTTTTCAACATTGATAATTATCAGAAATGTTTCTTGAGCATCAAATCATCATATTAGAATGATTTGTGAAGGATCATGTGACACTGAAGACTGGAGTAATGATGCTGAAAATTCAGCTTTAATAAATTACACGTTTTCTTTTTGAATGCATTTTAAAATGTATGTTCCAATAATATTTCATAATATTCCTGTTTTACAGAATTTTTGAGCACAAGAGACTGCTTTCAAAAACATAAAAATCTTACCAACCCCAAACTTTTGAACAGTAGTGTATACATGGATTTCGAATAAAATAATTATATATATCAGGCCATACAATTGCTGGCCACTTGTCATCCACAATCCAAAGATCGTCATGTATTGCGTAGGGATCCGGCAAGATCTCACCATTGCTGAGAGTACGTTTTTTAATATTATCGCCACGTTATGTGTGAAGTCATGAAATGTTGCAGGTCGTAAAGTAACGTAAACAAGGTTAACTTATATAAAAGCAAATTCGGGCTCTATAGATGCTGCACTGCTAACATTGGCTGTTACATTACTAACTTAGTCTAACATGATAATTAGCATTTTGACTTAGCGACAACACCACCACTATGCTACTAGCCTACCCTAAACCCTTTAACGTTACTCTGGTACGAAGGCCGCGGGTCTTTTCTGCCTCCTGGTTGCGTGCGCATGCAGTGATGACGTCGCCGAGAAATCCATGTATGCATCTGCTTGCATATGCTATCTCGATCGCTGCTTCTTCTTCTTCACATGTGTTTTGATCAAGAGATTCAGTAGCCTAAATTTGTGCCAATGGTGGGGAAAGAGTTAAAAGATCAGACTCAAAAGAACAGCTTCTCACACAAATCTTTTGAATGTCCTCAGAAGACCTGGAATATAGCGCTCAGATCTTGTGGGCTACTGTTATAATGCTTTTATGATATTTTGATTGCGATTTAGTTTTTGCAGTCTGGTTCTCATTCATTGTTTCATGGAAAAGAGAATCCGGTAGCCTATGAAACTATATATGCAATATATCAACCTAGGACTATTAATCAACATCTCTACACATCAATGCGCTGTCAAGGTTTTACTTTTGCAAACTAGTGGTCATGATACTTTTTTTTTTTTGCACAAGCTATGTTATTGTACAGACTGTCCATAGTTTTAGTTATATATTTTCTTTAAAAAAAAGGTGATACCACAAAGATGAATGCTCTTTATTGTCACATCATTTTGTCGCACTCTTTCCCCGTCTGTCTTCTTTTGCCCCAGGGCCGGTTGGGTTTGTAGCTTTATTTGACATGCATTACCACAGCCGTTGAGAACACAGCCTCTTTTAGAGTTGTTACCTGGAGCTAAAAGAGAGCTATATCGTTCAGCACTTGACGTGGCTATCATAATACTTAGTCCCAGACAGACCTCGTGCCCTGGCAGAAACCACAGACTGCACCGTGACACAGTCTCTGCAGCTTTAACAGTGAAACTCGAGCCGTGTTTCCCTCTCAGAGCGCTTTTAGGAACAGTATTCTCTGTACGTGAACACACTGGCCTATAGTGAGCGCTGAGGTGAATGAGTCTCTGTGCAGGTCTAACTGGCCTGTTCTGTCGCCTGCTAAATATAGAACATCAACAATGGAAAGAGGAAGTGCTTGACTGATGCTGAGATAGAGCTGTCACGTTCATGTTTGTTGATTTTCAGTGCGAGCGCGTTGACAAATATGGTAGCGTTAAAAACGAGTGTAAACAAAACCTGACTCGCTGGGACTGATATTGGATCTGTAATATTTGTGATCTTTCCATGTTTTGTGTCTCTTAAACATTTAAACAGATCATTACAAAGGCCATAACTTTCACACATATATTAGTATTTGTAAATCACCTTAGTGATTTTCTAAATTGTAGGGTAACACTTTATTTCAATAGTATTTTAGACATTCTACTGACTATAAGTAACTTTGCAACTACATGTCAACTTATTCTACTAACACCTAACCTAAAAGTCTACTAACACTCTTCTACTTTTACTCTAATGACTGCTATTGACATGTATAGTCGACAAGTTACTTCGTACAGTGTCTAAAGTGGATTATCTAAATAAAATGTAACCAATTGTAGTCTTATTATTTACAATATACTGATTCACTAATCAAATTACAATAAATGCAAATGATCAATAATGTCTAGATAAGCCACAGAATGAAGATAATGGAATGAATTTCAATGAAGTTTCTGCAGTTCTTTGGAAAAAAAAAGGTCAAACAGTCATGATTCATTTTCTAAATGCATTTTTAATATAATAAATAAATAAATTAATATAAACAATACATTAAATTACTTCCAGACTAATTAAAAACACTTAAGGTTAAATCTTCCCCCTAAACTAGCCTCTTGTAACAGTTGAGTAGAAGCAATATTATTTTAGGCATGCAAATAATTGATTTGGGTCTTAATTTAAGTTTCATTTGCTTAAAAATCTAAATCTCCAGTCAAAAACTGGTCCAATAGTAACATTAAGGGAAAAAGAAAGAGGCTACTAAACAAACATACATAAATAACATATGCAATAGCAGGCATCTTCTGCCTTTTCTTAATACAAAATCAATATTAAATAATATTTGATCATGCATTCACGCTTTTAATGTCCAATCTTTCAGTTAATCCTATTATTGCATACTTTTCCCTCAAACCAGACAGGAAGTTCCATCATTATTGCCCACATTAATGTAATACATATTTCGTCTGTAAATTTTGGAATTTAGGGTCAGTTTCTGAATCGCTAACACCCTTAAAAAGTTACTACTTTATTTTAGTAGTTCACTTATTTCTCCACCCAAGTCTAATAGTTTAAAAGTCTTGCTTAAACGCCTAAAAAAATAGCCAAGTAATAAAAATGTCCCCTTATCTTTCCTTTACTTATATATTCTGAGTGTTTCACGCCAAGCCATACACCCATCTGGAAAAGAAAACGGACAGCAAAAATACTCATGGATAATTACTGAAAATGAGCAGTAATGAGCAATATCCACGAGCATTTAGGTCAGATCATAAATAGACCTGACAGCGAGGGGGAGAAATGAACCTGCGTTAATAGCGTTACACTCCACCTTACTGAAATCCATCTTTCAGCTGTAAAATCATAAATGCAGACTTTTTCCTTTTCCGCTTTTTCATTGGTTATTAGTAATACTGTTTCCTTACCAAGTATCCACACCTATGTAACATTAGAAATCTTTACAGTTTTGTCTACGTGTTATTTCTTATTCAGAATGGTCTCATTGACGTCATAGACTCTTGTTCCAAAAATAAACCTGGAGGAACGAGGGAGGGGATGAATTTGAGGGGAACTCAGGAAACCACTTGCATATTATTCTGGTTTTAGAATGTGCTCCATAACCCTTTTTTTTTTTTTTAAATAAAAATGATCACGCTGGCATTCGAGGTTCATATACAGCATGAAAATCCTGCACAAGTTTCTGGCTTTCTTGAAACTGGAGCTGATGGTTGGGAACATGTCTGAGGTGGGAAAGATGATCGATTCCTTGCGAACGCGCCATTGCTTATGAGGCTCGAATGAATGTTTCCCGCAACACACGGTCAGTGTAGTCGCAACAGTCGTTTCCCTTTAATTAAGCTCAAAACCAAATCCGCAAACCTTTATCCAGCAACCCACTTGCTAAGAACTGTAATATTACACTCTTGTAGCAAACTGTTCCGATCATATAGACTGCGTCTGGTGCAGTCATTGCTAACAAACTCTGGCAGAGTGACTGGCATGTTTGCAGGGTGAAAGTGGAAATTAATTTGATCCTGACCACATTTTGTTGTTGAATTCACCCTTGGTTATTGCAGCAAGCTGTTCACAGAATCCACTATTAGGTGCCTCCTGTGCCTCGTATATAGTTTGGCTAGACTGTTCGGATTGTTGAGGTCTTTGTGGAAAGAAACTTTTTTTTTTTTTTTTTTTGCTGGGTACCATTTGTTGCACTCAAAGAAGAGTTAAAAGCAACCTAGGTTTATTAGAAAAATGTGCTTCTACTCACATGTTTGCAAAAAAAAAGTAGCAATACATACAAATCACTGCAGTTTCCAGCTGAAATGAACACAAGTGGCAGTAAAACACCTACAACTTTTATTCCTTTTCACACAGATTATGATTACAGGTGCAGATTATTGATTAATAAAGATTTATGTTCTCTTGGTTCCTTGCACAATACTGTTATGATCTCAAAACACATTTACCGTAGTGCATGATTTGTAAACTAACACATTTTGACGTTTGCATCATGTAATCAGCTCCATGTGTGTGTGTTTTCTGCAGCATTGTACAGCATCGCATTTGTGATGTGAAGCGCTCGGGTACGAGTCCCGTGACACACCAGTCACGATGAAAGAGCTCAAAGACTTGAAGAAGCAAGATGCAGTAGCATGGTTGCATGGTCAGGTATATATTATTCCGAACCACCGAGATACATACAAAAACCGTTCATCTGTTTTGGTTAAAACTGGACTCACTCGTCATTTCACTTTCAAAGAGTTGCGAAACGTGCAAGAAACGACGTGACATCAGTTTGCAGAAACCTCGCCGCATGCATGTTTTTCTAACGAGCTGAGTTGATTAAAAGAGTTTAAAATATTAGACATTTTAGTATATTCCTAACATGAAAAATGGTTTCCAGGCATCTAAAAATGTCACAGGTTTTGTCTCGTTCTCTGCATGTTTTTGAAGGGTTAATTATGAGCACAGAGTCGTGTGTGTGTGTGTGTGCGTGTGTGTGTGTGTGTGTGTGTGTGAGAGCGGACAGATCGCTGGGTCTGGCGGGTGACCTCTAGAAGCCAGATAGAGACCTCATCTGGGTAGAGAGGTGAAAAGGTAAAGTCAGCCTCTGGAGTTTTTCCCCTTTCCCTCATTTAGACCAGAACCGAGTGGAGTTTATGGGCCTACAACACTCTCAACACGCCCAGGCTTGGCGACAGACTTTATTGCCATTTTCTAATTAAAGAAACCATAAAATCAGAGGGGGGTACGTCCAGTCTGTGTTGACGTGAAGTCACCATGGCTGCATGTGTGTACGAGTGAGACGCAGGTTGTCTTCCATATAGCCCGACATATGGAAACACACAGGTTTGAGAGTTAAAGTTAAGGGGGAGTTAGAATAAACGAAAATGGGGAGACTTTTTTTTTTTTTTTTTTTTTTACAAGAAAGGTCAACCTGTTCACAAAGCTATAGGGGACGCCGGGGCTAGTTGTCACATGGGGAAGTTGGCAAAAAGGCAATATCTCAGTAACTTTGAGGTTTACAGACAGAAGTCCAATTACACAAATACGTACTTTCTCTAGCAGTGTTTTTGTGTTGGTTTCTAATACCTAGTTTCAAATATTCTTAAATTAGATTATTTTTTGTGAATAATATCCTATAAACTACTATATAATTAAATCCTAACACTGGATTATATATACTGTATATATATATATTTTTTTTTTAATTTTCCATTTTATTCATTAAATGCACACTTTGATACATGTAAGTCAGAGCCAACTATATTATGAAGGACATTTTCAAATTAAAGATTGAATTGTGTTTTAAGACATTAAGTGTATTTTTCTGTAACTGCATTTTACATTCTTATTTATACGTTTATTATTATTATTAATTACGAACATTTTAATTTATGTATTTATTTATTTGTTTGTTTGCATTACTTGTTGCCCAAAACAATATACTTTATATTTTGTTTTGTGTGTTGGCTGTTTCAATAATTATTTACTGTTTATTTTTGTAAATAAATGTCTAATATGGTAGGTTACACTGTGACAACTTGCCCCATTTAATATTACCTTTTTTGACATATACAGTACTGTTCAAAGTTTGGGGTTGTAAATAAGTATATATATACTTATTTACAACCCCAAATTTTGAACAGTACTGTATATGTCAAAAAAGGTAATATTAAATGGGGCAAGTTGTCACAGTGTCACAATCATTTATTTGATTAAAAGTACAGTAAAAACAGTAATATTGTGAAATATTATTTCAATTAAAAAATAGTTGTTTTCTATGTGAATATATGTTGAACTGTAATTTATTTTATGATTTATTATACATCATTTTAATATGATGATTTGCCGCTCATGAAACATTTCTTCATATTTTTGTGGAAATCATGATCATCACAAGATTCTTTGATGATTTTTAATTTTTTTTAAAGAAAAAATATTTTGTGACATTATAAATGTCGTTATTGTCACTTTTGATCAGTTTAATCCATCCACACTGAATAAAATTATGAATTTCTTTTGAACTTTTGAACAGTAGTGTAGTATTACCACTGTAGACTCATAACTTCCTCATTTTTGTTAATTGACCAGTTCTTTAATAAGCTGTTGAAGAAAGAGTCTTTATGTCAGATGTGTGTGTGTGTGTGCTGGAGACAGAGATGACGGAAGGAGACAGTGGTAAATGTGTCATCTCTCAGAAAATAGATGCATAAATAGGCTGAAATCCGTCAGTGTCGGAAAGAACTGACATTCTTCCTTTATTATACGTGTTTAAAAATACATATATAAATCATATTTTAATGAAACAAGACACAAAACCTTCATATATATGCCAAATGCAATATAGCCCCAATTAGATGTTTTTATTTTATTTTATTTTTTTAGTTCTTTTGAAGGCAGATTTGCAAATTGTCACGGTGAAATGAATTAATAGTCCAGTTTCTGTGATGTCATCAGACCCGAGCCGCTCACTGAGGCGTCTGTGGCGCTGCCTGAGTCAGTCTAGGTAATGACAGGTCCATCATTTTTTCCAGCCCAAACCTCGCCCCAAAGACCTGCCCGTCCAGAGACCAGTAATAGACTGGGACAGGCCTCTCCAGAGACCCCACACTGCCCTGGGGCCGAGCTACCAAACACCTTTTGCCATGATACTCTTGATGTGTTTCAACTGTGCCAACTAACACTGGCCTATCTGAACCCCTAAACTAACAAATGTCACCCTCTGTTTCCCTTTGCTTTAGTGTCCTCTCCCTCGGGACACGGCGCAGTAGTAAAGGAATGTTCATGTGTAGTTTTCTAATTAACAAGCTGTGTTCCTGCAACCCTTGAGCTCCTGCTATTGGTTTTATTGTGTTTTGTCATGTGACCGTTCTCCACTGGGTGACTCTAATGGAAATGATGAGATTCTGTTTGAAACTGCAATATGAGAAGGACTATTCTTGAGAACTGAGTAACGAAAGACGAGTTGCTTCCTGATCATTGGATCTTCAGTCGTACCTGGACGGGAATACAAATGAGTAAAGATATGTTATTATGTAATGGAACATATTATGGTGAGTGTTTTACCTGGAAATGTTGAGGAAATGAGTGTTAATTTTAATAATTGTCCCCTGTAAATCTACTTCTTTAAGACAATTTGAAATTATTTATTCGATAAATACACATGTCCCAAGCAAGAAGCTCTTGTCAAGGCAGACTTGTTTAATAAATCATCGAATTTCAATATATTATATATAATATAATATATTATAATTATACATTAGCTTTATATATCAACTGTGTATTAAAAAAAAAAAGTTTGCTGCAAAAGAAGACAACAACTTCTTAAAAACAACAACAAAACATTTTTTAAAAATAAATTAATAAAATAAGTAGCATAAATAAAATCAACATTAGCCAAGAATGTAAATTTTTCTCTTATTTTCTCATTCCCACATTTTGTTTTTGTTACTGCTGATTTTTTTTAAAACAAAATAATTCATTCCAGATTTTTCAAGAGGACGGACAAATCCCAGACCTAAGAATCATATATTTAAAATCAGTCACTTTTATTCAATTTCTTTCTCTTGTCTACACGGTATAATTGTATACATCATCGCCATCCCCATTATTCCAGTCACGTAAAACATAAAACTTTCCCAGACTAAAGTCTGTTCACAACAAGAATGGTAACCATAATTATAACGGAAACCGTATTAGCATCCACACAAATTCATAAAAAAAAAACATTTTGTCCTCTTCCATTTAAATGCTTAACCTCTTTAAAGTAGGATGGATTCTGATTGGCTCTCAATGTTTTTATCATTCATTAAGTCTGGAAAAAAAAAAATATCTGAAAGTGATTAAAGTGATGAAATCATTTATATGTCGTTGGTCACACATCTGAGGCTCTAAACCCACTTTGTTAGAGCTGTTGTGTTTAGCTACTATGTCAGGAAAGTCTTTAAATACAAGGAAACTGCACATTACTTTATTTAGCTGTTGGTGGCCACAGAGTAAATGTAATATAGTGTACCAGCAGCTTTAAAAGGCTCAGCGTCTGGCGTGTTGTGGTCTGCCCACGTGTAGCGCTGGTAAAGCTTGCACTGCAGACTCCAGTCTCGGTGGTTTCAGAGTCACATGCTGAAACACACACACCTGTCGGTCCAGATCACATGCTGAAACACACACACCTGTCGGTCCAGATCACATGCTGAAACACACACACACCTGTCGGACTCAAGTCCATCCGCATCATGGAGAATGATAGAGGGAGCGCTACAATTACTCAGCTCTTTTCCATCTTTGTTCTTGTCGTTATGGTATCTTTCTATGGAAAGTAATGATATCTGCGAGGATTTTCAGTCAGGATTTAGACCATACCATAGTACTGAGACAGCTCTCATTAGAGTCACAAATGATTTGCTCTTATCATCTGATCGTGGTTGTATCTCTCTATTAGTGTTACTTGATCTTAGTGCTGCCTTTGACACTACTGACCACAACATTCTTTTAAATAGACTCGAAAATTACGTTGGCATTAGTGGAATTGCATTTGCATGGTTTAAATCATACTTATCTAACCGAAGATGAAGAGATGTCTTACCGATCAAAAGTTCCGTATGGCGTACCACAAGGCTCAGTACTAGGACCCACTGCTGTTCACCCTGTACATGCTACCATTAGGAGATATCATTAGGAAGCATGGCATTAGTTTTCACTGTTATGCCGATGATACTCAGCTCTATATTTCTTAAAATTCTGGCCAGTTGATAATACCTAGAATATCAAAATCGACTGCTGGCGGTAGATCCTTTTCCTCTCTAGCACCAAAACTATGGAACAGTCTTCCTAACATTGTCCGGGAAGCAGACACACTCTGTCAGTTCAAAGATAGACTAAAAACACATCTCTTTGACCTACATAACACATTATAGACTTCTATAATTCAATGTTAGGCTGCATAGATCAGGTCAGCCGGAATCGGGAACACCTTCCATAAATCCTGATGTTCTCGTTACATCATAAGAAGAATGGCGTCTACGCTAATATTAGTCTCTTTGTTTATCCCGAGGTTTACCGCAGTCCGCCGGATCCAGGCCGTATCCGGATCTGATGAAGGACCTGCACCTGGACGCGACTACACCGCAGTCCTGAAATGTCCACTAGTCTCTCCCTGTGAAGGCCTCCCTCCCCTCCCTTTACCTCTGTACAGATAAAACTTTGTCGGGATAATTCCGGTTCGCGTGGCTATGTGGAAGCGATAACAATTCTGTATTATAAATTTTAAGGCCAGACAAGTAGTTTGTTGGGGGTTGGTTTGTAAAGAAGGACTACACACCTGTGCACATATATATTCAAATGCGCATACCTATAGACTGAACATGTAATATGCATGTGCACGCCATCAGCGTTCTCACAGGTCTTGTGCCTGAACGCATGGCTCTGTCTTTGTTTGTGTCGGCCATGTTCTCCTCTTGTCCCACCTCCTCATTTCCAGTTACCACGCCCCCTTGTTTAGTCCACGTCTAGTCCTCTTTCACTTATTGTGCTCACCTGATCCTCATGTGTTCTGGTCCCTTTATATTGTGCCTATTTCCCTCATGTCTGTGCTGGTTTGTGTTGTGTCCGATGGTGTATTCCTGTTCCCTCGCCTGTGTCTTCAGTGTATCTCGGCTCTTGTTCCAGTAAAGAGTTTGATTAGTTCTAGTGTATCCTTGTTGCTATTTTGTTGTTTTGTCTTCTAGTCTTGTTCAAGTTAGTTTGCCCTTGTGTCTTGTTTTGTTTTTATTTATCTTTTGATTTGATTTTTACTTAAGATTTTTTTTTCTCCACTATCTAGTTGCCTGCAAGTTGTTTCTAGTTATTTTTTAATTTTTAAAAAAAATGTATCTAGCCATAGTTATTTACATCAGGTTTTAGTTTGCCTCTTGTTTCATTTATTATCTTCTCTCTTGTCTTGTGCCAGGTATCTTATTCTCTACATTGTGGGGACATTTATTTTTATTTATTTTTATAGTCCTCATGAGGAAAACAAATTAAATGATGTTTTTTGAAAACGTAAAGATAAGAAAGGTTTTCTGTGATGGGTAAGGAGAGAATAGTTTGTACAGTATAAAAATCGTTATGCACTCTCAGAAAAAAAAAAAGGTACAAAAGCTGTCACTGTGGTGGTACTTTTTCAAAAGGTATACCTTTGTACCTAAAGAGTGCATATTAGTCCCTCAAAGGTACGTATTGGTACCAAAAGTGTATATTATACCTAAATGGTACATATTAGAATCCTTTTGAAGGGCACTGTCCCAGCTTGTGTACCTTTTTTTCTGAGAGTGTGTCTATGGAAAGTCCCCATAAAACATGGAAACCCAACATGTGTGTGAGGAATGTTACTGCACACCATCAAAGTGTGCCGTCATCACACACAAGCAGGTGTGTGTCATCACATGTGGGTGCTCTTCTGGTCAGCTGACGTCCTGGTTATTTTTAGTGCAGGCTAGTTCCAGCATATGATGTCACTGACCCAGAAACACACAGACACAACAGAAGATCACGTTGCGTTTCTGGGTGTGAGCATAAACAGACAGAGTGACGATGTGGGAATCAGAAGCACAGAAGGAAATATGAAGCTCTTCCTGATTTCACTGGGATAATTATTATCTGAGTATAATGATGTGTCAACAGCTCTGCTAAACGCATTGTCTCAGTCTCTGTGAGTTGTCCGTGTGGAATGCTGGCTGTTTTTAACTTATCATATTTGTGGAAAGTTTTTTGGAGCGTTTTCAATCTCTTCTCTTGGTTTGGACCCAAGGCAGCAGACTGTGTGTTTGTCATGTTCTGAGTATGGAGGGGGCGTTTGTGCCCTTCGCTCTTAAACAAAGTGGCTCCCTGCCAAAAATCTGTGAAAGTTCCTTATCAGTGTAACATTGGTTCTGAACAGCGTAGGATTGAGCTGGTGGAGACGTGACTTTGGCGACGACTCAACATATGTATATCGGCTTGTGTTTTCACAAAAACATTGTGACAAATAACTATTCGTGTCTTTACTTTTACAAAGATCATATCATTCATTATTTATTATTATTACTCTGGTTTCTCTTGAGATGCACTTATAATGTTAGTTGAATCAATTGCAAAAAAGGGTGTCCACAATAAATAAATAAATAAAAAGGATGAGAAAAAAATCTTAGCAAAAATTTACTCTTTTTAAAACTTTAGCTTATAATTTTCCATAAAAAAAATAATAAAAAAAAATGCAATAAAATTATACTGGATCAATTACTTTTGACCTATTGATACACTAAAAATTGGTTTATTTTGTAGGTACAACTGGATGGTGGATTATTATTATCAGTTTTTTTTTTCTTCAATCCAATAAGCAGTGAAGCACTTCAATTTTTTTTAAAGAAATTATAATAATAAAATATTATACTTTTACAGATTATTTTATTTTATTTTTTATTTTCTTCATATACATATATATAAATATATTTATTTTATTTTATTTTATTTTATTTTATTTTATTTTATTTTATTTTATTTTATTTTATTTTATTTTATTTTATTTTATTTTATTTTATTTATTTTAAAGAACTGCTTTATTTAAATGGAACCTTCTTCCTTTATTATGATATTAGGGCATTTCAATTTTTTCTTGCTTAGTGCCCCAAACTCCATCACCAGTACTATTGTATTTTTGAGTTATTCTGCTGTTTAGGAATAATAGCATCTGTTCTATGGAACTTTTATGTACCAAACTTCACAATTTCATTCCTTATTTTGCATATCAGGTCAGATACAAATATGCTTTTTTTTCTTTTCTTATTTCCTTCCCACTAGTTTTTGGAAGCTGTGACATGACACACTCTTCCCGCATGAGCACCAAGCCCCCTTTCACCTCGGTTTATTTACACTCTCATTAGAGAGGGAGAGGCTCTCCATCAGAACACTCTCTCGCTCTCTCTGTCTCCCACTTACCTGACACTGATCCTGTGGAAAAATATACAGAAGACTCACTTATTTCTGAAACACTTACATTCACACACACACACACACTTACAAAGTTAAAAATGCTTTGTATTTATATCATTATTTATACATATTGTCATGTTTGTCGGACCACATGACTTTGGTTTGGCGCATATATTTTATTATATATATTTTTAGTTCTGATAAGCTTACATGCTCACACGCCACATACAGTTAAAAACTATGCATTTACAATCGAGTAAAATTAAAAGGACATTTAAGAATTCAGATTAGATATGCTTTGCATTTTGGTGAAATCTGAACTGTCTGGGAGCAAGGCTACAGTATATTTGAATGGGATTCAGGCGTTGTGGCAAACAGCACATGCCGAGGTCAAGGATTGTGTCTGTTTCACTCTTGGCTTTTCTGTGTCGATTTCAGAAGCGTGCAACCCCAGTGTTATTTTGGACAGGAGTATTTCTGAACACACTTGGAAATGAGGATTTTGAACGATTCAGGTTTTGGCAGGTAAGAAAATCCACGGCACAAATGCAGACATTAAAGATGTGGCTCTGTAGAAACTGCTGTGTCGTGGCTTCATCTGTCCATTTAGGTTACAGTGTTTCTAGAGTCTAGCTCAGGACACCCTGGACAGCGGGGTAAGATATGTAAATGTCATGAGCAGAGAAGACGTCAGGAAAACAAGGTAAATAGCAGCTGATGGCAGAGTTAAACTCTAGGGATTTTTATTTTTTTGCTTACCTGGTCAGGCCAATAGATCAAATTTCCTCTTGCCCTACCAAAATTGCACCCCACATACAAAATACATACACTGTAAATGATTTCTGTTGTTTTCACAGTATTATTGCTGTATTTTCAGTGAAAGTTTACTGTAGAAACAGTTTACAGTAAGTTGCTGTCAATTTTATAGCTTTTACATTATTTTTGCTGTATTTCCAGCTTTGTCACCGTATAACTATTTACAGGAAAGTTGCTGTCAATTTATGCTTTTCTTTGGTGGGGGGAAGAAAATAATTACAGTAATTCTTATACTCCTGTTAAATTGATGACAGTATATTCCAACAGACAAGCCCGACAGAGGACATTTTTTGGTTTATTGAGGTTATTTCAGCTTAGGAATTTTATAATACATCGTTTCATAAGGTAACCCATATATTAAGGCATTTAGAATATAGTTAAAAAAAAGTTTAAGTTTGCTTGAGTGTTTTTTCTTCTTTTTTTTCTTTATGGTTGCCAGATTTGGTCACAAATCCAACTAATCTCAAAGGTTATAGCCTAAAATGTTTGAATGGGAGATGTAGTCCCATCCAGTGATCAATAATATAGGCAATATAAAATAGATAGAAATCGATTTCCATGATTTATTATTATTATTATTATTATTTTGCTTTAGATTTACACACTTAATTACATAAAGAGCGAATCGCACGGGATATACACCTGGCAACCAATCATCTAACCGTCAGCCGTCAAACTCGAATTTTCCATTTCATCCTGACTGACTTCGAGGACGGAGCACGCAGAACCAGCAAGAACTAGCCAGGTAAGATGTAAAATTGTATTCAAAATCTTAAAAATTTGTATTTCTAAATGTTCCACCACTACAAATGTGAAGATATTCGTTTTACCATTAACTGTTAAGTATCCTAATCGTGGTGAGTTTGAAAGGTAAAGTTAAGGTAACGTTAGCTTTTTAACGCGAACATTCTAGCCAGTTAACGTTAGCCAAATACTAGTTATCACAAGGTTTGATGTTAATGTCAGTTATTATTTTCAAGTTTAGAACAAAGTAATCGAAATGTTCTTGTTTCTGAACACTTGTGTGTAACTTAACGTTAACGTTACACTGTGTGTGTGTTGCCTGTCGCGATCGAGGCCTCATACAACATGTTAACATATAACGTTATAACGTTATAACATAACCCTACCGGTAAGTTATGTTCTACACTAATTGAATGGACAACCACAGTGTTATTAGTCATATTATACATTTTATAACGTCAGTACGATGCACATTTAAAGTGAATACACAGGCAGAGAAAGTCCCGCCCAATGAATTCTCGCGTCTCGGCATTTCAGTTATTGAATAAGGCACTAAAATTCAAATAAGTAATCTCTCTGTGTACGTCTATGCAGTGTTGAATATGTTTTTCATTTCTTTCAGCATGTACAGTTGTTCGAGATTGCAGTGTGCTGAGGATGAGTTTTGCTCCTTCATTAAAAACAGAGGTAAGTCATTTTCAGTTATTGAATAATGCACTAAAATTCATAAGTAATCTCTCTGTGTACGTCTGTGCAGTGTTGAATATGTTTTTCATTTCTTTCAGCATGTACAGTTGTTCGAGATTGCAGTGTGCTGAGGATGAGTTTTGCTCCTTCATTAAAAACAGAGGTAAGTCATTTTCAGTTATTGAATAATGCACTAAAATTCATAAGTAATCTCTCTGCACGTCTATGCAGTGTTGAATATGTTTTTCATTTCTTTCAGCATGTACAGTTGTTCGAGATTGCAGTGTGCTGAGGATGAGTTTTACTCCTTCATTAAAAACAGAGGTAAGTCATTTTCAGTTATTGAATAATGCACTAAAATTCATAAAAGTAATCTCTCTGTGTACGTCTGTGCAGTGTTGAATATGTTGTTCATTTCTTTCAGCGTGTACAGTTGTTCGAGATTGCAGCGTGCTGAGGATGAGTTTTGCTCTTTGCTTGGCCCTGCCAAGTCTGAAGTGTTTCTAGTTTAATGAATTAAATTTTAATAAAGAATTTTAAACTGACTTCTGTGTGTTGTCATAATTGACGTAACATCTAAAAATCAGTAATGTAACTGTGTGAAATATTTTTTGCATACACAACTTTAGCTTTCATTCTTTTTTTAAGTGTGTAACAGATTGTAGTTGGTTATATGTTGTGTATATAAAAATACCATAATCAATTATACTGCATAGTAACAGTATTTTAAAATACAGTGCAAAAACAAGCACTGTAATTAATTTTACAGTATAAAAATGCTGTAAGTTATTATACGGTATGCTGTGAAGTACTGTTGTCAGATTTACAGTAATTTTACCGTGGAATAAAATACTGAAGCTTGCTGGATATTTGTTGCCAGTAAGTTACTGTTGATTTTACGTTAAATTTTTTACAGTGTACATACATTTATTCATTCATTCATTGATTGGCTTTAAATAATGCACAATGTTTGTTTTTCTTATAATTATACCAGTAACTAATTTGTAGGCCTACCCGCTGAGTATCAGACTAATGCATTAAGTTCATAAACACTTACTGGAAAATGAAGGCATGGTGAACTTTACTCATGGATTGCTCAGAAAAGTCTACATTGAATTAGCGAGTCGTTTATTTACACAGGTACAGCCTTTGCGTGATGTTAATGGCAGCAACTGGGCTGGAGTGTAAAGCATCTTCTTCTTCGTACAATGATGAAGCTTGTAAATGGATTGAAGATTGACAGACTGAGGTGTTGAGTAGCTCAGAGCGTATAGATCAGGAAAAATGTGCAAAAGGGAAGGATGTGCGGATGGATGAGTGGATTGTTTTGGTGTTCTCTCGTCCTGTGAGGCCCGTGAGTCAGATCCCACATCCTTCAGCTGTTCTGAGGTGAAAATCAGCCCTTTTTCCGTCATAAAACAAAAAAACATTTAAACATCCCCTGTTTATTCTGCACATGTGATTTCACAAGTTTTCCTTTTGTCTGTTTTTCTGAAGAAGAATTCTACCAGTTTTACTCAGTCTAACTGCGGTTGGTTCATGCCACCCGACAGTCACGCGTATTTTATTACAATTGCGAAAGATGGTTCTTTTCATTTGAGCTCATGGTGTATAGAGTAAAAGAAAGGATGTGTGGATACATAAATAAACGGAGACATGGACTGTGCTGTCGTAGGCACTCTGACTTCCTCGCTGTCATAGTTTAGTGATGACATTTGGAAGATCCCTGTTCTGTGTCAGACAGGTGCGTTCAGGCGCATGCATGCATGATGTCAGTGAGGAAATACAGTGTTTGTACATGAATCCCTGTGTTGCTATGTGGTTGCTGAGGTATTTTTAGCGATTTTAGCCTCATTTGATGAGGAATTTCATTTAATTTCAATTGCATTGATCCTGCTAACCCCAGTGTCTGATATTCTGTGAACCACCAATGGCTCAGTGTGGGATGTACCATTGTAAAAAAAAATCTGTAAAATTTACGGTAAAAAAACCCGCAGCTGTGGTTGCCAGAAATTTACCGTAACAAAAATATGGTTGCATCATTTTAGGTTTTACAGACTTAACTTAAATGTACAGTAAAAAAAAACACATTTCATTATCTGATATAATGTTAATTTACCTAGCTTTTGAAGTACTAATATCTGTTTTGTGCCATTGTAATACACGTACAACTACCAATCACAGTGGTGATGAGAGTCACATGATGATTCAAAACTCATCATAAGCAGCGTTTCCACAAGATAAGAAAGTTAATGCTATAGAATAATATATAAGCTGCACAGCGTCACTCACTCAAACACTAAACACCATCATGATAACACATTCAATTAAAAAAATGCAATAAACAATAATTTAATAACATTAAATTAACATAAAACCCTAATGTACATAACTGATTAGAAAAAAAAACTAAGAAAAACTATGAAGAAACATAGTTATTTCAACATAAATACATCAAATGTGAAGTGTCACACAGGGAATTGTGGGAATGTCAATTATACAATGACTTGTTCTTTTTCACTTCCCAAAACTGTAAACTTAACGGTATTTTACTGTAAAATGTAAGGTTGGATCGATCACAGTTTTATATAGCACATAAACTTTCTGTTAACCAAATAACAGGTTTTCACCGTAGCATTTTTAGTCTTTTACCGTTAAAATCACGATATATTTGTACATGCCAAAGTTTAATATTTGTTCAGATCAGTAAAATGATCACAGATTTAGGCATCAACCATTGTATAACAAGCTTAAATCAACAGCATATAAAAATAAAGGACATAACATTCAAAAACCACAGCATATGAGCATTGGATATGGCAGCATTGACCTCATCAAAGCAAAGACAGCATGGCACTGTAAATATACATTATTAGGTGAGATTTTGTGTGGTGATGACTGGAAGACAAATCCAGTTCTTTGCTCCTCACATTTTCCCATCAGAAAGGCCTCGAGAAAAGCCGTTGGGCTCACGGACAAGAACAGTGACAAGTTTTTTTTTTTCTCAGTGAATGATTGCTGGTAACCGAGGCCAGTCTGAATGACGGGGTCTTTCAAATTAAACATGAAGCTTCAGACAGCACTTGATGCGAGCTCTTTTACCACAGGCATGAAGTTCACTGGTCCAGCCCAATATAAGTCCATCTTTATGGAGAGCTTTGCCTCAGGCACTGATGTAATATGGTGGAGGTGATTTAAAGCGGTTGACTGCATTTTGTGTTTATGACAATCTGGCACAGGTGCTGTTTATTTCTACCTTCTAGTTGCAAGGGCCTACAATTAACAGTAATTTGAGAGAGGAAGAAAGCAAAAAATGGGAATAATGAATCTAATTATGTTCCATTTGCGTGTGCAAATATTTATTCAGACTGATGTTTTTTTTTGTTTTGTTTCTTTTTATTCCGACTTGTGTGTGTGTGTGTGTGTGTGTAATACTGTTTATTTCTTCATTATAATTTTTTTCAATTGCCAAAATAAGCTTGTTTTGGTGTGGTACATTTTATTAGGAAAAGTCAAGCAATGCCCAGTGTAAGCGCTATTACCGTTACATATTATGATTCATATTTAATAGTGTTTTGGCAAGAGAAAATTAGAAAAAAAAACTGATTCCTCATAATATGACTCCTGTAAGACTATGTTGCTTCCTCAAATGCATATGTGCTAATTCAAATTAAATTACATTAAAACACAGGGTGGTTACACTTTATTTTAAGGTGTGGTTGTTACAGTGTAATTATATATTTAAGTACTGAGTAATAATAAGCTACTTACTATAGGGTTAGGATAGGATTAAGATTTGGTTGAGGGTTAGTTGCACGTAATTAAGCATAATTTACTGTTATTACTATGGTAAGTACATGTAACATATGTAACAAGGACACTGTAAAATAAAGTGTTACCCACAGGGTTAAACTGTGCACACACACCGCATTCGCAGTAACAAGTTCAATTTTCCATAAGCAGGTGTGTGCTTTCAGACAATATGCAAACATTGTGTGGACATATGTATTTGTATAATGTCATTAAAGAAGGGGTGAACAATCTCAGAGAATCATGGCGAATCCGAGTCATGGCTCACAAACCAGCTGACGCGGCTGGAAATCTCGCCAGTTTCCCTTCATACCAGTAGGACAATATGCTAATTGCTTTGGGAGTTCGATGAAATCCCATACAACAGCTCGTTTTAATCTTGAGGGAGCTATTCCCTCTTCTGCTCGACGTGTCATGTAACTTTTCCAAGGCTACGGGAGCATATTGGATATGTCCAGCATTCCTTGGGATAATTATTAAATATCTCAAAGTTTATTGTGAGTGTCACTGATTGCAGCCAAAACGTGTTCTTTGGCATGCGGCGGGAGCTCCAAAAACAAAACAAAAACTGAAACGCTAATTTTTTGTAACTTTTTTTTCCGCTGACGTCGGAATGATGTGGAATGAATGTTGAGGGTATCAAAGAGCTGACCTGGCATTTTTAAAACTCACGCTTAATATGATACATCCCTGTCAGAATTTCATGACATGTTCCTCATTCCAAAGGATTAACTACTTGACGGGAAACAGATGGCCATACTTCAATTCTGACATGAAGTATTAAAACTATATAATGTAACTTTAATGAGACTCCGACAATATAGTGCAACAACGACCTTGGTTCCGGAATTATTTTTCATATTCATTTTTTCATAGGGATTAAAATAAATAAATAATCTGAGCCATGGACCTCAAATTAAATTATAACTTGAATAAGCAAATAAGCAAAAAAAAGTTAAGATAACACTATACTTGAGGCCTTTATGTATTATACATTTTAAAAGTATTTTAATGCATTAATTATGCCTTATAATGCATTGTGTGTCTGAATGAATAATTGTAACCACGGTTATAATACAGTATAATAAACATTTAAAAAGTATTATGCATTAAAACACACAACAAATTTCAGATGTAACAAGGAATCTGTGAATATTTTAACTTTGTTTATAATTACTTATGAAAAGATATAATGCATTATAATGTACATTATGAATACCTTTATGATGCATTATACATAAAGGTGTTATCAATGTTAAATATAAAATATCGTTATTAAAATACAATTAAAAGTTTAAACCACATTGACTGAAAAAAGCAAAGCAAATTAAGTTATATTACATACTTATACATTTCTTGTTAATACTATATGCTGTCATATAAACTAGTGTTCAAGTTCTTTTTACATTTTGTGTGGACTTTTTGAGGACTTTCACACACAACTAAAAAGCCACATCAGCAGGGGCATCATGCACCTATTTTTAATATAATGTAAAAAAATAAAATAACGTATGTATCATTAAAATAACTTATATATGTATCATTAAATTCTAACTATTCGTTTGTTTCCATTTTTGATGGATTCCCCAAACAATTCTGCATACAAATCCTCCTTGTCTCAAACAACAGTTGTGCTTTGCACTCAACATTCAGCTCGAAAACAACAATTCTTCGACAACAACAAAACAGATGCGTTCTGAACGCTGAGATCAATACTTGAAGTGAAACGGTGGGCTTAAAGTCAAGTGCTCTCAAAAGTGCTGTACACTACATAAGTATAGTGCAGCTCAACTCTACTGTACTGCCGTTAGGAGACGCCTACATGTGCTTGGCCTCCTTCTTTAGAGGAGGTAAACCTGACAAACCACATTTAAGAGGTTGTGATTTTTACATTGTCCCTACTGCAAAACAGCACACATTCACAAAAACCTCCAACTCCTTCATTTCAATATTGGCGGCAAAGCCAGACGGAGTTTGATTAAACGGTCCCGCTTGGCCTGCACTTTACGGTGAGGGATTGGGTTTCGCCTAAAATTAGCCATCATTCTTAATTTATTACCTCTATTGAGAACCTAGAGAGATGCCTGTTACGGCCTCCAAACGAACAGCGACTAACCCAGGGTCGAGCGATATAATGTTGCGTTTTAATTCGTTGTGAGGCCAGCCCATTATAACTTACACCTCCTCCTGCTTCCCTCCCCTTCTTCATGAAGTGAGGGAGAGTGTTAAACGTGCACAAGAGTGCTAGAAAAACACTAAAATCCAAAATAATTTTATGAGGCTAGGGAAACAGTTTCTCCCTGTCGGGTAGTTGACATTTTAAACTTATTTGTGGTTCCCTGTTTCGAGACTGCAGAAGAGGCGAGCTGGCACAGACGCCATCCCGAGCGTTGTCTGGATTGGGCAAAATCCCTCTGGACTCACTCAAGCCCTGTCAAGGGGAAATGAAAGTCAGGGAGAATTTACACCTGACTTTATGGGCGCAGGTAAATTGTGTGATTTCGTCTGGCTCGGGTGGATTTTGACGCAAATCAGGCTAAAGCTCATTACTGAGACGCTACGTCTTTTTCCCAGACTTCTCATATCAGGGTGTGGGTTGTGATTGGATCTTCTGGATAAATAACACTCAATGGCTCCAGTGAGCCGGCCTGCGGTGTGCTGCCCGTACTGAAATGGAAATAACAGGAAATAAATGAATAAATAAATAAAAATTATGGTCTGAAACTTAAACCTGAGTCATTATTCAGTGGTGGTTCATATGACAACATGCATTTAAAAGGTTAATGCTATATTGCGTTTAAAAAATAATGTAGCATCTACACTAAACCTAACGGATAGTCTTAACAAAAGTAAATGAGAGATAAAAATGCATTGGCTGAAGCCCGTTTTCTCTTTCTTCTATTTTTATCGGGTGTCGTGACTTGTGTTTTCGGTTATTAGACAACTAGTCATCCATTATGCATCCCTATTGCATTCTAGGAATGTCAAGTCTACGCTATACTATAATATACTATAGACAGAGACTTTTGTCATCAACAACATATTCAGTCGTGGTTAAATATAAATGTTCCTGTCCTGGGGCCTCATGTACAAAGACTTGCGTTGAATTCATACTAAAACATTGCGTACGGACAAAGCTGTAAATGTGCGTACGCAAAAAAAAACCCATATGTATGAATCTCTGCGTACGAAGGATCCCACGCATATTCTCTTTGTACATCCCAATTAACGTAAAATTGAGCGCACATGCACGAGCACAGCGCCCCACCCAGTCTCCTCCCTTAATTAAATTAATTTAAATATGGTAATGAGTCCACTTTGGCAAAAGAAAGCAGTAAGAAAATGGCAGCAAGAAACGAAACTTTACAGAGAGTGAATTGGAGGTGCTACTATCGGAGGTAGAAACAAAAAAATATATATTTTATTTGGAACTTTGTCCTCCGGAATAAATAACAAAAGGAAAAAATATGAGTGGGAGAGTTTGGCTGATGCCGTCAATGCGGTGGGATCTGAAAGTCGCACTGTAGAGTAGACTGAGTACAGTTGAGACACTTTTTGCGTTTTGATTTTTCACACAAAAATAGACACTGAAAAGAAGTGAATTTCCACATGACACGCCACATGACATTTCATTAGCTTGTAGACTAAGATATTATCAATCAATAATACCCACAAGTAGTTTATATTTTCTACAATTAGCTCATAAAAATAAGGTGCCCATATGTGGTACAGTTGAGACAGTGCATGGTACAGCTGAGACACCCATTTTTAATGATGTGAAGGTAACTAACCATTCATTGTAAATATAAAAAATAAAGACAAATAAAGAAAATAACAATTGGGCAACATTTTTGTTTATTCATCCATTTATATTCATTCATTTTATTTAAATTAGCACTGGTTAAAATGTATAAAGCAGGAACAAGATATGTAACAATATTTATTAATAATACACAGTTTAAATATCACAAATATCAAATTTTATTTTCATTTGCGTCCTATGCTGGCTAATTACGACGTTTAACCTGTTATCATAACACTGAACAACTAAACAGTGTGTTTCCTAATAGAACTCTATCGGGGGTACAGTAGATATGTGTCTCAACTATCCCCCGCTGGACACCTCGCACATTTCTCTAGATTTTGCAATTACCTTGCATGACACAATACCATGAAATACAGAATAACGTTTGTGGTGATACCAGTTACGTTTAACAGTCACATAAGGATAATAAGCTATTCATTGTGGAGAGTGCATGGTGAAGTGAACGTCATATCTTAGAAAAAAAAACTTTTCCCAATATCTTCGGATCGGAGATGCGTCCGTTGTTCATATTTCCCACGATCAAAGAGGACACTAATACGCACGTGCACAGCAAAAAAACAAAAAAAAACACAACTTGTGCTTGCTGCGAACGCAAGTTATTTAAGGTGTCTCAACTGTACACATCTATCAACTGTACACAGTCTACCCTAAATGACCTTAAAAAGAAATGGTCTGATATAAAGCTGTCATTGCCATAAACTAAGGGTTGTATCAATTTGCATGCTTTTATATGTTCTTACTTAATTGCATAATTGATAGAATATTCCCATAAGGCTCGTGTGACAATATATGTCAATTATTTTATAAATTTATAGCAATGCTTCCCACAGGTGGTGGTGCGATAGACTTGTAGAACAATTCGTTGTGTAATGTTTGCAACTTCACTTCATTGCCTGTAAGAGTCGCCAACGGACAAAAACAATGAGAAATGTACGTACGCCAGACATGAAATTGGCGTGGAGGAACGCACATTCTCGCGTTAATTTCACTGTTAGTACATACGACCGTGAGCGTGAAAGCTGGCGTAAGCAAAGTTTTTGTGCGTACGCAAGATTGATACATGAGGCCCCTGGAGTGGAGGTGTTGATTTTACTGAGCCCACCACATTTATTATTCATTGTCGGTCCAAATCTGCACACCGTTCTTACTTCAACTCTCTCTCTCAGTGTCTCTCTCTCTCTGTCTCTCTCTCTCTCTCTGTGGCCTATTCTTAGCAAGTGCTGTGGCCACTCTTGTAATATTTTTAAAGATTATTACAGTATTCTGTAACCCCTTTCCCCTCCGGCATTTGGCCAGGGGCTTCGTTCTTTTTTCCTGCCCTCCTCTCTTTTCTCTCCCTCTCCTTCTCCTTCTCCTCTACCTTTCTCTCGACAACGATCTCTGGTTGTAAAATAATAGACCATCGGCCAGCAATAATTTGCCGTCCAAACAGTGCCGAACACTCTTTGACGTTTACTGAAACCTCATGCCGCACTGCCTCGTTTCGGTTCCCTCTCCGTCGCTGTGTGTTTGTGCAGACAGAAACTCTGTGGAGACTTCACTTGTGAGAAAGAAGTGCGCTTAACTGTATTTACAGTGCTCTTGTAGTGTACTTCAAATCATTTATGTATATTTATTTTTAAAAAGGTACTTGCAGATAGTATAACTAATGAAATAAAAGTAGAACTCGTAATTGCATCTTGTAAACTGAATTTTTATATTTACATTTAATCATTTAGCAGACGCTTTTATCCAAAGCGACTTACAATTGAGGAGAACAATAGAAGCAATCAGACCGGCAAGAGGGCAACAGTATACAAGTACTGTAACAAGTCTCAGTTAGTCTAGTACAGTTAAAACATCGCAAGGTTTTTTTTTCCAGAAAAACGAATAAAATAGAATAGGCAATGCTAGTATTAATTGGTCAGGTGATGGCGAAAAAGATGTGTCTTTAGACATTTTTTGAAGGTCATTCCACCAGCAGGGAACAGTCCAGGAAAAGGTCTGTGAGAGTGATTTTGTTCCTCTTTGGGATGGCACCACGAGGCGTCGTTCACTTGCAGAACACTAGCTTCTGGAGGGCGTATAAGTCTGAACTAGCGAGTCTAGGTGTATTGGTGCAGACCCAGTGGTTGTCTTGTAGGCAAACATCAGTGCCTTGAATTTTACCATTGTTGCCAAATCAAGACAAATGAAGATCTTTTTGATGAAATCTGACATATTTCTGTCCTTCCATTGACAGCTACGCAACTGACACTTTGACGCTTCAAAAAGTTGATAAAGAGATCGTAAAACTAATCCATATGAATCGAGCGGTTTAGTCCAAATTTTCTGAAGAGACTCGATGAATAGATTGAATTTAGGCTTTTATTCACATTCAAACATTGAATGAAAAAGAAAATAAACCTCACTGGTTCTTCCAAAAGCTCAAATGTGATGCGTAACACGAGAATAAACTTCATTGGCTCTTGCTGAAGCTCAAACGTTCTGCGTAACACGAGAATGAACCTCATTGGTTCTTGAAGAAGCTCAAACGTGCTGCGTAACACGAGAACGAACCTCATTGGTTCTTCAAGAAGCTCAAACGTGATGCATAACACGAGAACGAACCTCATTGGCTCTTGCTGAAGCTCAAACGTTCTTCGTAACACGAGAATGAACCTCATTGGTTCTTGAAGAAGCTCAAACGTGCTGCGTAACACGAGAACGAACCTCATTGGTTCTTCAAGAAGCTCAAACGTGATGCATAACACGAGAACGA
>NC_138745.1:4088492-4113492 GCF_965113295.1 Leuciscus leuciscus | reverse complement strand
GAAAGAATCGTGTGAGTGTGAGTGTGAGTGTGTGTGTGTGTGTGTGTGTGTGTGTGTGTGTGTGTGTGTGTGTGTGTGTGTGTGTGTGTGTTTGATGCAGAAAAGTGTGAATGGGGAAAGAATCGTGTGTGTGTGTGTGTGTGTGTGTGTGTGTGTGTGTGTGTGTGTGTGTGTGTGTGTGTGTGTGTGTGATTTGATGCAGTAAAGTGTGGATGGAGAAAGACTCATATCCTCCAGAGATATCTGTCTGAGATAATAACCCGCTGCTGTTTCTCCCATCAGATCACTTCGCCCTCCTCTGCCCTCACGTTCACCTCCTCCGCTGAATGTTTGAAAGTCTTTAGACATGAATTAAGAATGTGGGGATTTTTAGGATCAGATCAATGTTGGGATGTGGTTGCAGCAATGCCCTGTAGGACTGTGGCTTTTGCATATATTTGAATGTACTTTTTTGTTTTTCCAGTATGCAGGTCCATTCATCATGAATATGAGTAAAAAAAAATGAATGCATTTATATGATAATATTTATAATTATAATTATTTTAATAATATAAAAATAAATGAATACATGTATATTGGCAACTTAGTGAAGATATACTAATAAAAATGATATTAATAGTAAAATTCCATATTATTCAACTGTGACATTGATCGTGTGCCTGTTTGTGACAGAGTCCAGCAGAAGTCTGACATTTGTGTCGTGTTGCAATAAAATAAAGATATTAGAAATATGGCAAATGAAAGTATTTTCACTTGTGTTTCAGACTTTTGGACACCATTAGTATGTGTGACCTAAAGCTTCAAAAGTCAAGTGTTTAATGTCTGTGTTTTCCCCCCATATTTACTGCAAGTTCATAATGCCATATGATACTGTATTATTATACACTTTGAATCTCCAGCACTGTGACCCTCGGTCAGCGTAGTTTGCATATGGTTCAGACACAGTCATAACTCATAATCTCTCTATCTCTGTCTCTGAGTGGAATATAAACATGCACATCTATTTTCATCTGCTTTTATTATCCAGACACTGAGAGGATCTTCTGTTGTTGACTTTAGCATGTCTTCTGCCTTCATGAAGAGCTTCATCACGCTTCCGTTGTGTGCTGAACACACATTCATTACAAATGTTGATGCTCTTCAAGATCAGCAATCTGAGCTTTATACACCTATCTGACGTTATAGATATAATTTTAGTGGAACCAGACAAACTGCAATATAAAATGTGATTAGATTGATTTCTTACATCAAGAAAACTATTTTAAAATAGTCATTTAAAATAATTTTAACAGGAATAAAAGTAGCATGGACATGTATTGGAAGTTGGACTTTATTAGAAGTTGTATGTAAGTTTAATAAATGTGTCTAAATAGAAAAATTATTATAATGATGGATGGACTTTAAGTCGTTCAGTCTTACAGTGTACACAAATTCACTTCTCATGGTAACAAATGTACTTATTCAGACCTATATATTAAAATTTAAATATACTAAATTGATTTCACAGCTTTAATATTTACTCGATCATTTGATGTTTCATCAAAATATGGAGTCCATCATAGTTTAAGCTTTAAGAGTGTAGATCAAGTAAAAAATGCTGAAAAAACGAACTAAAGATTTAGTTAATATATATATCAAACCAATAGTCAAACCAAAATTAATTCAGACACTTTGTTACCATAACTTACATAAATGAACTAAGTGCACCCACTACTAAAAAAAAAATCTAAAATTATACATGGTGTCTGAATAATTTTTGTATATTTATATATATAGGCTACTTTACGAAATTATTTGAGGTCAATATTTTGATGTTGCAATTTCATGTATACATACATGCATACATATACATATACATGGCAACATCAAAATATTGACTTCAAATAATTTCGTAAAGTAGCCTAACTCAAAAAAGCCCTGCAAACTTTTTTTTTCTTTTCTTTTTTTTTTAAGTTGTAAAAAAGTTTTTACGGTGTGCGTTTTGTGACTTTATCAAACCATCTGGGTTTTTATGTAGTTTGATAAACATTAACAGAATGACACAGCTTAGTGTTCATTGCCATTCGACATAAATAATGTTAAATTATGGCCTAAAGAATTCCCGAGGGAAAATCATGCTGTCAGCGAGGAATGCGGAAGTTGTCCATAATGCTTAGCAGGGGATTTCCATACCTGTCCAGTACAAGCCCTGATACTAATGACCTCACATTCCTCACAGATGAATACGGACGGTGCTCTGCATATCAAGGCATGAGTTTCATCTCAGAATTATTAGCCGAAAAGCCCCCATTATAATGACATGTCACTAATTCAAAAGCAAGCAGTGGTTTGAGTGCGCCAGATAGGAAATGTAGCCTATTCATGCAATGCAACATTTGTTTTGCCGTAATGAGCCGACGTGTTTCTCTCAAGCCCATTAATAATAAAGTCTATATTTTTTTTTAAAGTTGGGCTTATTAAGAATGCATTTTTGTCCTGTTCCTCCACTTTGATCTCGAGGTCATAACTTCGTCATTACAACCCGGACTGACGGGTCCATCGCTCTACCGTCTCTTGGCTCAGACGTGCTTCCATCCCTCATCCAGCCTCCCGGTGTCTCCCATGTGTCATCCTCATGCCATTGGCCTATAATTTCATTCTTCCAGGAGTTCCTTTTCATCCCATGCATGGAAAATGATAAATGATTCTCGATCTCATTGAATTTGTAAAGGAAGGCTGCACTATAAACAGTCCTCTGACAAGAGAAAACACCAGGTGATTTATGTCAGGCATCACGGCCTGCGCTTTCCTCAATAACGCAGAGGTATGGTTTCCATTCGCCCGAGAATGTATTTTCTCTCTTCTCCGTCGCTCAGATGATCCAATAGTTGTAAATTTCGCCGGTGTCATCGACAGGTAAGAGGGAGAATGGGAGGGAAGTTCCACGACTGAAACGAAAATATTTTGCCAACTCATTGCACTTGTAATAGCACTGGCAAAACAATTCATCTCTGGAAAATAAAGGCAAACTGGAGGGATTGAGTTACTCAGACAGAAACTGCGAGAGAAATGAGGTGGAGAATGGAGAAGGTCTACTTTCAGAGCTGGCGGAGGAGCTGGAGGGTGTAGAAACCAAAATTGGACTCTAGGGTGGGGCCATCAAAGGGTCAATAGACGCAGTTGAAACCGTTGTTGATCCTGGCAACGGACAGGAGCAATGTCACTACAGGGGAGTCTTCCTTACTGAAGTGGATCAGCAGAGAATAAAACAAAACAGAATTGATAGCCTTTATGGCCCCCGGCGGAGCAACATTTCTTGCCGGGCTCAACGGTGAGCGGCAGTTTGATGACAGAACAGAGCGAGAAGACCGGCAACGTTCTGTAGGTCATCGACTCGCAGCGCTAAATGATTGCACACTCGCTCCTCATTTAGATCTGATCCCGTGTTGGATGCGTCTCGCCGTCTGTTATTCTGCTCGCAGGCCTGATAAATATTTGGGAAGGCCTGACGGGTTCTTCGGCGGCGGTGATGCCAGGTGTCTCGTTAACATATTAGATCGCACTAATCCGTTAGCGGATGGGAGTTCATTTTGCATCCTTCTTGCTGTTGCAAGATCAGCTTATGGGAAGCACATTTTTGCAAATCGCATCAAAGGCCAAATACGTATTTTTCAGAATTTATGGTAAATTCAATCAAGATTTTGTGCTTGCAGAGACTTATAATTCCGAAGGGAACTCTGGTTTTTCTGAAATGCTGTTTTCAGTTTTTCTTCTTCAAAATGTCAATGTGTTACTTGCAGTTTCTTTGTAATTATTTGTGAAATTTACTTGCAATTTCTGAGTGAAATTTTTTTCAAAGTAGGCTACTCCACCCATCAAACAATGTTTTAAAAAAGTATCTTATGGTCACGAGTTCTGCATTTAAAATACAGTAAAAACAGTGAAATTGTGAAATAGTTTATATTTAAAAAAATTCTGTGATCAAAGCTGAATTTCCAGCATCATTACTCCAGTCTTCAGTGTCACATGATCCTTCAGAAATCAGCTTCACAGCATTGCCATCACAGGAATAAATTACATTTTAAAATATATTAACAGTTATTTTTAAACAATAGCCTAGTAATATTTCACAATATTACGGTTTAATGTATTTTCCATCAAACAAATGCACTGAGCACGAGAGACTTCTTTCCAAAACATTAATACATCAAACTTTCGCCCACTTCTCTTCTCCTGAGGTGCTTGGCTTCGACAGCTCGGCCCGTAAGACCATTGTGCTCTTATTGAGAGTGACGACTTCCCCCAGACGCCAGTCACATGTGATCGGGGCTGATCAAACCCGTCCCGCCATCATTAGCCGGACAGCTTTGATTTATGCTCTCAAACTCCCGACCTCGACCCCAGAGTCTCCTGACCCTTGCACCCCGTCCTTTCGTCCCTCCGACCCAAACACTTAGCGAGTCCTCTAATATCATGTGTGCCTCTCCTCGGCTGTTTGTTTTTCTCTCAAGCCGCTTTAGCTTACCAAAATATTTTCTGTGACTTGTAAAAAACGGTATCTGTGTGGATGCCGCTGGCTCTCGGAGGTACGGATGAGGGTCCCGGGCGTAAACATAAACACTGGGCCCGGTTGTTTGGCCAAGAGTGGGCCGTTTTGAGTGAAGAGGAAACTCGCGCCCCTCCTGAAGATTGACGTGTAAATATTGCCACAGCTCTATGGCACCCCTGAGGTTTTGGAGAGTGTCTGTTAGGCTAACTGGTGTTGATGCTCATCACAGCCAGTTGTGCTGAAACCCAGGGTTTTGTTTTGGAGAACGGCCGGGCCACTTCCTTCTGACGGCTGACTTTAATGAAGTGTTGCAAGTTGATCGTCATGGAGGGTGCAGTCATGCAGAAAATCTGGACAAGTCATTTTGAACGGAGTCTACGAGCGAATGAGCTTCATACTTAGAATTTTACAACCAAATCTGTAGTGCAACATACTTTAAAGTGACTTCAATTTAAACTTTTCCTGCCTGGTGGCTTTTTATTTTTATTTTTTTATTTTTTTTTTATGCAAGCAATTCTCTCCCAGTTGTGAGAAGGTGCAGAGGTCACGACCCCTGGATATGATCAGTTTTGTTTTAACATTATTTGAGTGTGTGAATAACACAAATAATAATCATGATTTTTAGTGGTGATTGCTGAGGCATCAGTGAGACCATTAATGTGTAATTGTTCATGTTTTGAAAGTATTAACGTCCCCCTGTAGTCAATAATTTCATCCCTTAAAACTCACCTTTGATCACCAAAATGACATATTTAAAAGTTTTTTCCTTAAAATAGCTTGTAACTCGATACCCTTGCCTCATTTAGTATACGCGGTTCTATGAATATGCAAATGAGCCCCGCCTTCACTCACTCACTCAGCTCAGAGATCCACTGGTTGACGATCACACGTTGATCTGATTGGTTACAAGGTAGTTTGTGACGTCAGAAACACCAGCGATTTCAAATCACGTTTTATGTCGACTTATGAATTGACACATGGTTCGTCTTAAAGCATATTAAAAACACCACATAGCCATATAAACAACATTAAAAACTTGGTAAAAGCACAGGTGGACTTTAAGGATTTGGCATGTAACTCATCCCACACTGTTTTTGCACTTTTGTGATATTTTAATAATATATACACTACCTTTAAAAAAAATAATAATAATTTGAAAACAAAACAAATGCAGCCATACATTTCAAAAACATTTAAACAAAAAAATTGTCTTACTAACCCCAAACTTTTGAACTTATTAACTTATTATTAATATTACTACTACTACTACTACTATTATTGTTGTTGTTGTTGACGACATGCCAGGGTTTAATATTTACAGTTAGGTGATGCCGTCCATCTTTACACAAAACAGTCACCATTAAACTGCTTCTCTTGTGACAGTCAAGTATATCTATGCCACATTAATGCCATGCTCAATTGACATGATATTTACAGTGCAGTATTGCATCATTTAAAGAGTATTTATCAGCGTTTTATCACGTGACTTGTACTGTATAAGAGCAAACGTAGATGCCATGAAAAGCTCAATCTCTGAAGCATTTGCCTGTAATAACATTTTGCCAGTCTTTCATTTCCAAGGATATATTTTCCCCCCTCGTCCTGATGTGGGCCGGGGAGGATGCATTGCCCTGTGGGGTGCTGGAAAAACACTTGCTGTTCTGGGCGCGATTCTGGGTTCCTGAGCAAGCATTGCAAAAAACAGCATCAGCTCAACTGGAGCCAACTGTCGGGATCTTTTTTTGGGCATTTTATTTAGCCTAGGAAAGTGAAATTGAGTGGAATTCTCCAAAAATACACATCCTTGTTGAATATAGTTTAACTACACATTGAAAATAAAAGTCTTCCACAACTGCACAACCTAAATCACTTTGAGTAACCAAATGCTGGCCTAAAGCGACCTTTCCTTGAAAAATTATCTTAATGGACCTCTGCAGTGAATAGGTATGTTTAAAACTTTTTTTTATTTTTTTCATTTTGATTTAGGTTCAGTATGTCTTTGTGGTTGCGGAAGACTTACGACATTGAGAGGTTACCATAACAAAACCCTTCAAAAGGGGACATTGAGATTTGTCTGTGTTTTCCAAACTAAGTACCTGAACGTTTGCATGACGTTACTACAATCAAGATGGTAAAGCCATCACCAGAGATTTCGCTTGGATATTCAGTTTATCATATACGAGCATTTGAGTGTGTTTGAAAGAGGAACGTATTAGGATAAAACACAGACCTTTGCAAGGCCGACAACAAACAATTTGTGAATCTTCACAGCTAAAGCCATTACAGACACCAAACCTGAAGCTTCACGTAGTTTGCGAAGCATTTGGCATTGTGGTAAATCCACTGTGTATAATCTCTCTGATTGGTTTACACAATTGTGGGGTTGAGAATCTTCCAGCATGCCAAAATTCCCCATCCTTTATCCTTCATACAACCACTAATACCTCATTGAAAATGGCACATGCAATCAATCAAAAAATATTCTTGTCTGGCATTAGATGGTATCAGGTGATGTCTTGGCCTGTGCTGCCATCCGGGAGGCAAAGTAAAGAACTGGAAACCTGAATATTTGAGGATATTTTGGATTTTTTTTTACGTTTTATCATAAACATTTACATTAGCTTATGCATAACTACTTCCAAAAACCATAATTGAGGTGCAGCGGTGCCCGACATTTGGTGTGTGGAGTCTCTAGAGCAACCTAAATTAAAAGAGATGCTCGGTCCATTGGTGTTAACCCAGGTAAGCATGACTTTAGCAGAAACTAGAAAAAAAAATGTATTACAGTAAATCTAATAAATGGAAAGAAGGTAGCTTGTGGTTGGGAGTATGGTCCAGGTTGCAGTCCAGCCAGGTCAGATTTCACCACCACAGACTTGTTATCCTACTGCATGTCTGAATATGCCTACTAGACCCAGACATTTGTTCTTTTTTATTTTCACAGGATTTGCAGAAACCTTTAACCATTTGTCAAGGGGGAAAAAATTAAGCCTGTCAAGGTCTCACTTAAGAAGAAGCAAAGAATCAGAGGTTTTGGTCCTTATTTTTAGTGGATTAAGAAGCTGCAAACAGTTTATTTGTGTTGTTGTTTCATTTTTTTTTCTCTTATCTGTCATCCCCTTTTTGAACAGATCCGAGCTGAAATGTTGTAATTTATGAATGCTTTGAAACACACTCCTATAGTTGTTCTGACACTCAGATTATTGCAGAAATCCACAAGAGTATAAAAAAGTTATAGATGTTTAGGTTTACTGTAACACAAATGTACTGAACAATACATTTATTCTAATTTAAGGGTGTGTACACACTTGTAGTTCTATTCTCTTTCTTCGGTTCTATGATCCTGAACAAAAAAAGAAAATGATCCATTTAGTCCTGGTTCGTTTAGTGTTCATTTTTAACACTGAACCTTTTAAGATGTAAAACAAATGGCCTTTATAAATTACAAAGACAACCAAGAAATGCTTGAGAACCAAGATTGAGAACCAAAAAAAAACAAGATTATCAGGCTCATGTTTTGGCCTGGACAGAGTCCAGATTTGAACCATATAGTGAATATTTGGTCTTGTATTAAACTCAAACTAACTGGGAGACATTTTTCAACTTCTCATGAACAGATCAAGCCATTAACATTGGGAGGAAGAACACTGGCTCTTCTTCCTGTAAATACAGTATCTGTCTGCAAGTTTACCCACACAGCTTAAACATTTAAAGAAGACAAAGGCAAAAGGCTATCCTGTACTATATTAATTACCTACGGTATTTGTGCAATCCTCGCTAATTTCCCAGGCAGTGATTTGTGGTTGAACTGGTAAACTGTGCACTGGGGGCTTGGTCCATTTCCCCCCCATGGAGTGTATGACAAGAAGAACCAGGTGCATTAGGTACTTTTTAGGGTCACATCTTGTGACATCACTTCCTGTTTTTGGTTTGTTTAGATGTCTTTTGTCCATCTGGTATTTCAGTCAAACCACACCAGAGTTCGTTTGGAAGTGGACAGAGTCCCACTTTTTCAAGGGTCGTGGTCCGCTTGTTTGGTGCGCATCAGTGTTCGGATGGCAGCGTTCACACTTATTCAAATGAAGCGCACTAACAGAGAAATCACACCAGAGTTCATTTTAATCAAACCAAACCTGCCAAGTATGAACACCTCCCTAAAATTAATAGCAAATCCATATGTCTACACTCCAAAAAATATGGCTCAAATATGGAAAATCCCACTGGTTGGTTTATTGAGCCAAACATGGGTTGAAACAACCCAGCATTTTTTAGAGTGTAACCTAAATTTGAAGTTGATATCACAAAAACTGAGCCTGCTATATGCATTTATTGTGAGGTATGTACCATCTGAATGCTTGGTGAAGGAGAATGTGCTTCCTAAAGCAAAGGAAAACACGCTGTCATTTCAGCACAAACTTCAGGGCTGTTTTCTACAGGTCTTGTGACTCCAGGCATCATTCAGTGCTTTACAGTCAGATAATAAGTAGCTGTCATTGTTTTCCTACCAGGATTATGACGTTCAGACTCTAGTTGTACAGAATGACTTTGAAATTCAATTCCTGAATTTGAATTGAGCAAACGGGATGCACAACTGTAATCTGAACATGCATTCAAATGCAATGAAATTTAAAGACAATTGTATAATTGCTTTAAGAACGATTAAAATGCACCAACTCACATTTGATGCAGCCAAATTATATTTTATTTACATTTTATGGACCCAAAATGATGATCAATATTTATTTTTATAAAGTTACCTGAATTATATATATATATATATATATATATATGGTGAACATTGTGTGCTCTATAGCACAATTTTAATCAGTTTTGGTGACTGATAAATGCTTCAAAATTGAGATAAGCATCAGGTCAGCAAAAACAAATTATTGGGGAGTCAATAGGCATAATTTGTCAAAACTAATTATATAATTATAGTTATATTAGGTTTTAATTTTTATTTCTAACAGTTTAAAAAAAATAATAATCTGAATTCATAAAATTTATTTTCCTATCATTCCAGTTCAACTTCCAATTCAGACATTCTCAGTTTTGTCCAGTCCAGTTGTCTAGTAAACAAGCATAAATCCTAAGCAGAGAGAAGATTATTCACCAGAAGTATCTTGAAGGCCAGAGGCTTATTGTGAAATGACTAATGTTTCTCATTTCTCTTTCTGATTGAAGTGAAATGTAGCGCTGCTTCACACCTCCCCAACTCTTTACCAAAGTGTGGTCGTAATCCCATATTATTATCTAAACAAGTGTAATAGTTGCCATTATCTGGTGGAAATATTTGCTGTCTCTTTCTCATAATTATCCATTGCTCAGTAATCCTTTCTGGGGGTTTGCCTCCTGTACAATGTCTTCCAAGTCTCTGTCAAAATTGTTTTGTGAACAAAAAGGGGTTCGGTTTCTGTGTGTGTGTGTGTGTGTGTGTGTGTGTGTGTGTGTGTGTCAAGCCTGGTTGCTGAAGCATGACTCAACAAGGGTTTACTAAATATTTCCATGAAAGCCATTGCAAAATAAACCAGTAGCTCAGTAGAAGACTTTCAGTCACACAGAAGCAAACATGGGATACAGTACTAGGACATTAAATATTTATGTACCAGATCACAATCGGCCTCACAACACAAACCAAATGTTCTCATTTTAAAACCAAGAGTGTGAAAGAGAATAAATAAACACTTCCTTTATGAATACCACACTCATTTGTATATTTACAATATAGAACAAAGTATGCATACAGAAAACTCACACCCCACGATACATGCTTCTGGTCAATAAAGAGTTTCTTATCTTAGCATTAGTCAACAGTTTTGAGTGAATGTGAGAAACAGCAGTTCTCAGGAAAGATCTGGAAAGATCATAGGCATATACAAGATTTCATGGATCCTGAATCCAGTCTCCAATTCTACAACATCGTTAAAGAGATCATTCACCCAAAAGTGAACATTCGCTATATGGTTCACCCTCAGGTCATCCGAGATGTATGTGTCTTTTTGTCTTCAGTAGAACAGTAAGGAAGATTGAAACTGTAGTCCTTGATGATTCATATAAAGCAAGTCAATGGCTACCGTCACGTTGAGGGTCAGAAATATATATACAGGCAAAACTAAATGAATACTCGTGGCTCCTGATGTTACATTGAGGTCTTATGAAGTGAAACAATCAGTCTCTGCAAGAAACTGAGCATTATGTACAACATTATTACCTGTAATCCACAGCTTCGGCAAACAGTCCTGAGCGCGTTCATTACAGTCGGGAGCGCCAGCTTTCTGTCGCATGATGACGCATGGCTGGTAATTGTTTCAAATGTATTGAACTTTTAGTGAAAATTTCCAACAACAGTAAATATTTTGTAAAACCACAACTTCTTCTGGAATGTAAAGACAATTAGAGGGATTTTAAAGGTGCTCTAAGCGATGTCACGCGTTTTTTAGGCCAAATTGTTTTTTTGTCACATCCAGCAAACACCTCCTCACTATCCGTTAGCTGCCTGTCCCCTGAACACACTGTAAAAAAACGCGGTCTCTGTAGACACCACAGACTCCACAAACAACAACAAAAACAAACTGGCCCAGCCTGGACCACAAAACATAACAAACAGTGTTCCAGCCAATAACAGACAAGAATGATTTGAGGGTGGGAGTTGGGTGGTTAGTGCGCGTGCACATGTAGGGGGGTGTGGGGGGTGGAGGAGAGAGAAGCATGAAGAGGGAAGTTAGCTAGAGGAGAGATGTCCTAGACAACAACAACGACCTAACGTTAAAAATTTAGATTCTTGAGAATTTTTATATGTCCGACACACGACCAAAGAGATGACGTTTCGATGAACAAATAACACAGAATAGGGAAAAGGAGAAGGAACACGCAAAATCCCAAATTTACATCGGAAAAGCGTTGAAAAGGTGGCGAGAACTCCGCTGGCAGAAGAGCTTCCAGTCCGACACTCAGGAGGCTCTGTTTCTGCCGGACAGGGTAAATCCAGTTTGTTTTCTCTAAATGGTTCATGACTGTTTCAGGAAGCACGGAAGGGAGGGGGAGGGGGAGGGGGAGGGGACGGGATGAGGAGGAGGGAGGGTCGAGCTAGCCTCCGTTTTGTTTGACAATACTTTGAACTTCAACAAGAAGTGACGTCACCCAACATCGCTTAGAGCAGCTTTAAAGATGAAAATACGCACGCACTGTATGTAGTCACAATATTAACAACCCCAAAGTCAACTCTGTGAAGTGCATCTGAGTTGATGTACACTTCCTACTTCCTGTTTCTGAGGTCATGTGACTTCTCAGGTGTTTTTGTTTTTTTACCAAAGTTAAGAAGACGGGACATGGGAAATTCTATATAAGCATTTTTTGTTACATTACATTTTAAAACTATGTTTATATATATATATATACACAGTCTATATATGCACCTCATTTGAGGCAGTACTACAAAAGAAACAATGCATACATCGACAATTGCATACATTAACGAATGATTTAGCACAAATGCGGGGTAAAAATTCCACACGGTTAAGCATGCATTGTCTCTTACAGTATATGACATCTCTCTTTAATGCTGATGCCCCAGTGTTCAGTTAGTCGTTTCTCTTTCATCCACAAAAATGATCCAGCAAAAACCTTATAATTAAAGATTAGAGTTCATCTTGTTTAAGCGGTTATTATTGTTAAGCATCCAAATGAGACAGTACTTTGCAATTTCTCAAGAGTAGGCCCGTGTTTACATGTGTTTGGTAAATTAGAAGTGTATTAGCATGCGTAAGGTGTGTCTGAGGCTGGATTGATGTACAGACCTGTACAGGACATAATTAAAGGCTGCTCAGTTACTCAGTGAAATGTGCCAATGTCTAGGCTTGTAATTTAGGCTTGTTTTTATTTCATCTTTTTTTCTTCTAAGTAAATTCAGGTCACCAACACAAACCTCCACCAACAAGCACAAACAGGTGGAGGGAAACTTCTGTAAATGAGCATGCGGTGGAGGAACGTTCCCTAACATCCCCTTCTCCACACTTCTGGAGACATGCGCAAACGCTTTGGAAAAATGAACGGCCTTTTTTTAAAGTAATTTATGGGAATCCCCGAAATTGCTCCTAATGGGTCTGTCTGCAGTGTACCTGTCAGCCTTTGGCTCAGTATCTGACTCCTGGGGGAAACGGCATGGGCCGAAACCTGCCTGAGAAATGAAACATAATGTAATGCTGCCTAACAGGTATATGAGAAGAATATAACATATCATTTCATATCTTGATTATTAAAAAAATTGCAAAAAAAGAAAATTGATTCACCAATTATTTTTACATTCAAAACAATTATGTTTAGTTATATTAGTTATATAATATTTAGTTAACGTATATTATTTAGTTAAATAATATAATAAAGAAATATTTGCATGTATATATATATATATATATATATATATATATATATATAATAAAGAAATATTTGCATGTATATATATATATATGTAAAGAAATATTTGCATATGTATATATATATATATATATATATATATATATATATATATACATAATTTATATTATATATAAATATTTTAAATATAATTATACACAGTACACACATATATATAAACACAAACTTTTATTTTGGATATGATTATTTATATATATATATATATATATATATATATATATATATATTTAAACAATTGTTTTGAATGTAAAATTAAATGGTAAATACATTTTATTTTTTGCACTTTTTTCTTTAATCAGGGTATGATATGATATGTACTGTACATACATATGTATAATAAATGATATAAATGACAGCAAAAAAGAGGACATAGCATAAAAAAATAAAAAAATCTGTGTTTCTTAGGCTCCAAACAATGTAATGTCAAAAAAAATAAATAAACTAAATTAATGTATATATAAAGTATAAAGAAAAAAAAAGCGATATAAAAGAAATTATATATTATACGATCTTTGAAAGGATTTTACATCATTGTGAAATATATAAACTGTAGATAAAAAAATTAAGTTGCAAATGCATTTTACAAGAAAATAATATTGCAGTCTTTTCTAATAAAAAAAATGTGAGTTTAATTCATTGTGTTATTGCCCATTTTTTGTGAATTATTTGTGAAATTTACATTGAAAATGGTTTTAAAATAAATCCTTTCTTTTTCTCCAGTGTATTGTTACAGTAGTTGCACATTTAAAAGAATACAATACATTTGTTTAATTGGGTAGTTCCTCAACATTTTGTCTTCTGATTCCAGGGGATTAGGGAAGTGTACTGTTTAGTTACATTACCGGTCAATTTAAGTCCCATTTGTATACATTCCGTCGCAGAACACGGGCAAACAGTGCTTTCAGCAACACACAGTCATGGAACATGTCAGAATGCTTTTGGCCCAACAATAAAGCCACGGTATTGAACACAAGCATGTCTCTATTTATGTTTTCCCTCTTCCTATACGTAATTACTGGCTATATGTGATATATATTTATGGATTGACAAAGATGGAAAATGTTCTTCATCCATACAACAACTTTTAGTAAAAACATCATGCTGACATTTTTTGACCAACAACAGCCTGAAGTGAAAGGTTGAGCTGTTCTTTTGTTGGCATGGCATGTTAGTGGTTAATTTCATGGAACTGAGGTCTTTTAGACCAAACGTCTGCTGAATGTCTCTTTTGGAAATATTATGTTCTGTGTCAGCATTCGTTATTCTGCAGTGGGAAAATGTTCTGTGGTAATCTGATTGTTAACACAAAAAAAGTTGCTCTGAAACTATTGTCTGACTTGAGCAGTTAATGACACATTATAAAAGAGAGACAAACCAGGGGCTTTTATGACAATATATAATCTTGTAAACCTTATTAATATTTTTCCTTTATCTCAACTGGTGGTGTATGGTTTGTTAAAAAAAAAAAAAAAAGATTTTTCAAAGTTGCAAATAAAACAAAGATTTTTATATTGCTATTTCAGTACTTCAAAATTTCAAGTCACACTAATGTGTTGCTTGCTGTTTTTTTTGTTTTGTTTTTTTTTCAAAAATAATATTTGGTAACTGAAAACTGACACTCAACTTTACAGTAATGCAAGATGTGAATGGGAACTGTCCTTTCGTAACATGAGTTTAACAAATGCATGTTCAGTACATGTTCAAATAAATGAAATGAAATGAATTTGGAGTTGCACCAGAGTACAAAGTGTGTCCTGCAGACGCTCCACTGGCTCCTGCTCTGTTCTTGTGTTTGATAAATGAAGGCTTTCACACGGCTGGTTTGTGCTGGCGTTAGATCATCTCTGATCCGCAGGACACGAAGCCCATCAGAGACTAAACTGTGTTTTGAAGGAAACTAAAGTCATTGTTTAGATGCTCAAACCTGCAGTATGGCTTCATATAGACTCTGTCAGTTAGAAATATATAGTCTCCACATCCACACAATTAGAGCAATTTCCTTTAACAACTGTCATGTTGCTTCAAAGGAGGATGAGGAGGAAGGAGAGATGGAAAAAACGGGAGTAATTGTGAGTAAAAGGGAGTGTTTCCAGGAGGTGTCTTGACTGCAGGATTTAGGGCTGTTTTCTCTCCTTTCAGAAATCATTTCCCTCCAACAGAACCCTGCCTCCACTGCCATGATCACACACACACACACACACACACACACACACACACACACACACACACACACACACACACACACACGGACGCGCACACGAACACACTCTTCCACTGATCCACAGTCAGTTTTATGCTTTTAGCATTAGAGTTTCAGTTGGGTAGCTGATCTGAGATCGGTATAATGCAGAAAAAATGTATGTGTGTATATATATAAAATGTACGTTTTTACTGTAAAATCAAAAATGTTTTATTTAGATTTCATAATCATACAAATTACATTAAATGTTGTATAATATATAGATATAAATCTAGAAATGTATGCAAATATATACACAAATATGTCTCTTTAGATGTTGTTCAGTTGTTTTAAACTTGTATTTTGCATTATGACAAATTTATTATAATAATTTATAATGGATTTGCATAATTATTTTATAAAAAAAACTAATTTATTATAATAATTTATTTGGACCATTTAATTAATTAATTTAATTGTAATGTCATTACATTGGGTTGAGCCTAAGAAACAAGTGGATTTTTTTTTGTTGAGAAAAAACATTATTTTACTTAAGTTTTTATCATTAAAAAAATAAAATAATAATATATATATATATATATAGCTATATATATATATATATATATATAATTTGTATATAATTGTTTTATATTTTATAGTCTTACATATTATATTTTATGTATAGTATTTAAGCATTCTGCTTAGATACTAATTGTTCATTTGTTTTGTACTTGTACGTTGCAAAATGTAGTTCTTTTTTAACACTATTTCACTATTGACACTGTTTCAAAAGCCTTTCACTAGCATGTTCAAGTTCACAGAGAAGCGGTGAGAGATACACCCCGTCCCACATCTCACACCTGACCTTCCACTTCCGGTTCCTTTCACACCCTCCCACGTGTTTGACCTCTGACCTCAGGAGCTCTATAATGAGCTCATTTGTACTACAATACTGAGGCCCCATCAAATACCCACAGCGAGCGATGGTAAAAAGAAACTTTTGTCTCTTTCTTTTTCCCATAGCTTCCTGAATATTGTCATTGAATTTGCTTCGTTTTGTTCCCATTCATGTTTTATACCCCTCATAAAAGTTGCACTTAGAAAAAAAAAGAAAAAAAAAAAAGAATCAGTTCCAACAGCGGCACTAAAATCGTAATAAATCACCGGATCTCCATGTGCAGAGTCACAATGAAAAGTGGGCAAGGTCTTCATTTAAAAAGGCTGATCTCTGCTGCTTTCCACGTACACACACACACTTATATCCCCAAACTATCATTCCCTCCTGTAAGCAGGTTATCAGCGTTCGAATGACTGGTTAGACATGAGCTCGGTGGACACTATTAGGCCCGACGCCAAACAGAGAGAGGTGCCACATAATGAAACCACGTCGATACACACTGTAATTGCTAACAGCAACAGAGCTGTGGAAACCGCAGATCCGCGTACCCAGACACCGCCGAACTGTGTTAATGAAAATAAATGGGAAGTTTGATTCGGGACCCGGAGAGAAGAAGAAAAATGTGTGCTTTTCCTCCAAGCCCATTTGCTGCTAATTAGAAAACATGTCACTGATTTGAACTGGTGTAAACACTGGCACATCTGACTTTCATTACAATAAAGAAATCAAATAAACTCTGAGCCAGAAGGAACAGTAGTAACTCCACGCTTCATTACAATGCAACATGGCCGACTCTACATCATGAAGTGCTTAGCACTTCTAATTACCAACCTGAACCCTTTCGGTTTCACCACCATAAATATACAGATTGGAAAAATATTTCCACTTGTGTCGACGCAAGTCTTCGCTACATAAAGAGCACGTCCCGAAAGTCACAGATCAGAGATCCGCAATGCTTTACAATGCTTTACTACGTCTGATAATACTGGGGTTCACACTCACAAAGCATCAAACAGTGAGTCCTGCGCATCACCAAAATGTACACTGTAAAATATCTCAAATCATTATACACTGAACAAAATTATAAACGCAACACTTTCGTTTTTGCCCCCATTTTTCATGAGTTGAACTCAAATATATAAGACTTTTTCTATGTACACAAAAGGTCTATTTCTCTTAAATATTGTTCACAAATATGTCTAAATCTGTGTTAGTGAGCAGTTCTCCTTCGCCGAGATAATCCATCCACCTCACGGGGGTTCCCAATTATAAATAATAACAATAATAATATTAATTAATTAATTAAAATAATAATCAATTTAAAAAAAGGTTGTTGATTGTGGCCTGTGGAATGTTGGTCCACTCCTCTTCAATGGCTGTGTGAAGTTGTTGGATATTGGCAGGAGAAATAGGCCTTTTGTGTACATAGAAAAAGTTGATTTCAACTCATGAAAAATGGGGGCAAAAACAAAAGTGTTGCGTTTATAATTTTGTTCAGTGTATAATGATTTGAGATATTTTACAGTGTACATTTGGCGATGCGCAGGACTCACTGTTTGATGCTTTGGGAGTGTGAACCTTTAGAATTGTGTTCAGTGTATTTTGTATAAAAAAAAATAAAAAAAAACCTGAGCATGAGTTTTACTTTCTCCCAAAAGTTGAGTTTTGCCAATTGAATAAACAGTACAATAAGTTTAGATTGTTAAAACAATAAAAGAAATAACAATTTTTCAAATTGCACAAATTTAACAGTGTAGATGTCCAATGTGACCCTTTGCATCTTTTAGCGACATGACCGTTGCTTTCCTCTTTTCATCAGTTTTTAGTTTCTGTGGCTGTTTTTATCTTTTTTTTTTTATGCATTAAAATAGCTTGAATGCAACTCTACACCCTTGCTTCTTTTAGTAGCCTATACGTGGATCATGAATATGCTAATGAGCTCCGCCTCCACTCACTCGCGCCAGCTCAGAGATCCACTCGACCAACTGACTGAGGTAAACGCTGCACAATGCTATCGCTCTTTACAACGTCGGACACATGACGGTATTTAATATAATTAGCCTTTTGCTTGACAATGTTATAAGAGAGCTAATGATGTGTTGCTGATGTTACACAAACCATGTTTCTCCTTAAAACTGCAGTGAACCAAAGACAGTCTCAAAAACACGCTTTGAAATCAATGGTGTTTCTGACGTCACAAACTACCTTGTAACCAATCAGATCAACGCGCCGACGGGCCTTAGCATATCATTAGCAGGGGAGTCTCCAGAGATGCCAGGTTATCCCGGTATATTTTTCTGTTGATATGAAAAATCAGGTAGATTTAGCAATATAGCGGGTGTATGATGTATATTACGATGTTATTACTGAGGTGTTCAAAGCGTTTCTGATGATTGTTAGAAGGCAGACTGAGAAAGCGAACGGGAAATACTCAGCAATGGTGTTGATTTATGAATATGCACATGGTTTGTCTAAAAGCATATTAAAAACCCCACATATACATATAAACAACATTAAAAACTTGATTTTCACCACAGGGGGACTTTAAGTTGTAATAATATTTCACAATATTACTGTTTTTACTGTATTTTTGATTCAGCCTTAAATTCTGCATAATAAATCTTACCGACATGGAAATTATTCTTATAATAAAATGTTTTTTTATTTTTTTTATTTTATTTTTTTTATTCCAAAGGTTTCTTTCTGTTAACAACAATGAGGTTATTGGCTGTTTTAGCATAAAGAGGCTGAAGGCACATTTGGCGTGTGCATAGTCACATGTTGCTTTCCTGATTAAACATCATATTTGAAACCTTCTGGGAGTAAGAAAGAGCTGCTATATCCAAATATATTTCTCAGATTCAGAATCCCTCAACACTATGTACTGACCTTGGCAGTGTAGTTGCATTTATTCCCAAAAATGTGACTTCATTGAAGTTTCTTCTAATAGCAGAGAGTAGTGGCTGGGTTCAGCTCTGCTTTTGAAGGGCACTGGTTTGGCTGTGATTTTTTTGCAAATAATGGCAAATCTTACAGCCGCCACACCCAGTCATTATAAAATGACTAATCTGATGTATTACAATAAAGTCTGGTACAGATTAGAGCACATGCAGTATTTGACATGTGTGTGTATGAAGCCAAGATGCATTTCACAGCATTAAGTGTCTCTTCCACATTTATCTTGACATTGATTTAACTCAATATTCAGGAGTGACAGAGATATACTCTGAAACATTGCTTTTAAAATGCCTAGTAACATTGATTTCATTGATCCACCGATCATATTTGTGAACAAAACCATTATCTATAACGTGTCGATTTACACCAAGTGCAAATAGCCTGCCTTGCAGGAGCTGTTTACACTAACGCCGTCCACCAATGTGGACTAGACAAAACTACAAAAAAATATATTTATACACTAAAGTTCGAATCCACCTTTTGCCGAACTCGTTCTGCTCCCTTTTCTCATCGCATATCAGATAAGCATTTATTTTCAATAAATATGAAGAAAATATGTGAAAAGTGTAATTAAAGTGCCGAACGGTTCTTTAATAATAACGTGCTTATCGGGTAGGGTTAGGATTAGGTGTAAGGAGACCTTTATTGTCCTAATAAGGTGTCATTTATTTAATAAATATAATTATTTACACTCAATATGTTATTATTGCATACTGTTTTAAAAAAACTGAGGTGCAAATAGTATCTAACTACTATTTGCACTTGTTGCAAAGAAAATACTGCTATTTTTACATAGTGTAAATAGAATCTATAAACACTGCTTAGTGTAAATAGCCGCTTTGTCATCATGTGACACTGAGAGTAATGATGCTGATAATTCAGCTTTGCATCACAGGAATAAATTACATTTTTGAATATATTACAATAGAAAACAGTTATTTTAAATTGTAATAATATTCCAAATTTTTACAGAATTTTTGATCAAATAAATGCAGCCTTGGTGAGCAGAAGAGACCTGTATTATTCCAAACGTTTGACCAGAAGTGTGTGTTAGATGTGCTGTGTATTCGCAGTGTTTTCTCCCCCACAGCAGCGAGTCAGCGCTCATAGACTGCTATTTTCACTCGCCTGTCAGAGAAAAGTGAAGGTGTCAGTCTCCAGAGCTGTCAGACTCTAGTCAGTCACAGGCTTTAAATTCAACAAACCCCCCATTAGAAAAATAGCAGCCCCCCTTATGCCCATAACCTCGCTTTTGCAGTCAAGGCGCTCATTCTGCAGCGAAACCCCCCCGGTATTGATTGATACCATTTCTCCACCTTCACCCCAACAAATTGCGCTGGTTTGGGGCTTATGGGCATTATGTTTGTGGGGGCCGTGCTGGTATCATACCCAGGTCACCCGGATTGCTTGCAGGCCTGCAGGATTGCTGTTGTTTCTCCATCTCAGGACTGTAACACAGAGCCAGGGTGGGATTGAAGTCGGGAGAGGTGCAGTCAGGAACGATCAGTCTCAAGCAGTCGAGCTGGTGTTACGGTTCCCTAAAATACGAAACATCGCTTCACGAGGTCTGAAGCAGCTGGTAATGGACTCAAAGCTCCATGTGTGATACTGCGAGAAATGGGAATGGTGTTTAAGGTCGATCTCATATAGTTCAATCAAGACACGATTTTGGGAATTTCGCTCAATTTGCAATCAATGTTTTAATGCCATGTTCACTGATTGGATTTAAGCTTCTTTCTCCACTGACCTTCTTTTTTTTATCTATCCATCTGATGTGATTGGTTTTGTTTCAATCAACTTGTGCAGGGTAATGCAAATTTTTTTTGTGTGTGTTTATAAGAGTTTAAAAGACATTTTCCCACATTGAGCATTTCCTATACACTGTAATAAGCAAACAAACAATAAATGATACTTTTTTAATTCTAATAAACTAAACTTGTCCAATGTATTTGACATTAATCAATCAATCAATCAATCAATCAATCAATCAATAACAATTTTGGGAGTAAATAAAACAATGGAAGTTTGTTTTCGCTACGGAATATAAGTGTGTATGTATGTATGTATGTATATATATATATATAGAAGGTATAATATATAGAAGGTAATTGGCCAACTTTTAATCTCACAATTCTGCATTTATTTCTCAGAATTGCGAGTTTGTATCCTACAATAAAAAAATTAAATAAAAAAAAAGTCAGAATATAAAGATAAAAAGTCACAATTACCTTTTTTAAATTCAGTAATATAAATATAATGCGATTTTAATAGTTTACTGTAACAAAAAAATTATAATACAATAAAAATAATACAATTATGCCACATTTATTCATTTATGTTTCTGTATTAAATTCTGCAGGAAATAATTCTTGTGATTAATTTGATAAACTAATTGGCATATCATGTGATTTTTTTTAAAGGGATAGTTCACTTTGAAATAAATTTTTGGTATGTTTTAGCTTACCTCAAGGGCATCCAAGATGTAGGTGTCTTTTTTTCCGCAGTAGTTTCAATTTTGATATTTTTAGGTCAAACCGTTCTTGTCTGTCAGTCATATAATGCAGGTCTATGGTCACTGTCTCAAAGAGCATGCACAGAGTCCAAATTAAAACAATTCCCCGTCGTCCAAATTAAACAATTCCCCATCGTAAGTACACATTGATGGCCTAAGACACGAAACGAGCGGTTTGTGTGAGAAAACGAACAGTATTTATATCGTTTTTACCACTTATACTCAGCCATGTCCGAGTGATCTGATCTGACGTGTACGCAGACTGGTGCATAGATATATACACACTAGATGTTGCCTTGTCTACGGCAGTTCATTGGAACGAATGTCTTTAAGGCGACATCTAGTGTATATATCTATGCACCAGTCTGCGTACACGTCAGATCAGATCACTTGGACATGGCTGTGTATAAGAGGTAAAAACGATATAAATACTGTTCGTTTTCTCACACAAACCGCTCGTTTCGTGTCTTAGGCCATCAATGTGTACTTACGATGGGGAATTGTTTAATTTGGACGACGGGGAATTGTTTTAATTTGGACTCTGTGCATGCTCTTTGAGACAGTGACCATCGACCTGCATTATATGACTGACAGACAAGAACGGTTTGACCTAAAAATATCAAAATTGAAACTACTGCGGAAAAAAAGACACCTACATATTGGATGCCCTTGAGGTAAGCTAAAACATACCAAAAATTAATTTCAAAGTGAACTATCCCTTTAATTATATATATATATATGAAGAGTTCAGATGCAAAAGCCTCTAAATGCCATCTGAAATTTTCTTATAGAATGATCATTTTTATCAAGCTCGTATATTTTAATTCAATAATTTCACTTAAATTGCAATGAAGATTACCTATTAATTATAATTTAAGTGAAATTACTGAACTTAAATATACAAGCTTGATAAAAATGATCATTCTATAAGAAAATTTCAAATGGCATTTAGAGGCTTTTGCATCTGAACTCTTCATATATATATATATATATATAAACTTACTGAATATTTACTTAATATTCAAGATGGGCATCTTTTGCTGAGCCATGCAATGTTTGTTTGCATTTATGAAAGTTTTAAGAGACATTTTCACACAGCGATTATTTCCAACAGGTTAAACTGTGATAAAAATATAGAAAATGAAAATAAAACAATAAAAAAATATTTTTTTAACTTTTACTTTAAAATGCCCCTGACCAGTACATATTGCATTAAATTCTGCAATTAATCATTTATTGTGATTCATTTGATAAATTCACTGGCACGTCATATAAAAACATTATCTAATTTAAACATGAATTGTATAGTATATTAATATTCAATATGGTTTTGAATATTTGAACATTACTGCATTAAGATGGTTTTCTGATCTCCCACCCTGATAAAGTGACAAGTGTCTAAAACCCCTGTAAATCCAGCAAACCACATCAGCCAGACCAAATTAGGCTGGTTTACGATGATTTATCAGTGATTTATGCAGAGGAACAAAATCACTTATGGCACATTCATAATGTGTGTGTTTTGAGGTGCAGTCTCAAAAAATCCCCTTCTTGTACACCTGAGGTGTCGCGTATCATTGCTCTGGTGGAAATAGAAGCACTCCGACACAAGACTGGATTGCTGTGGCATGTTTCTATCACACGATCTCTCCATACGTCAGACAAACTCAGACCTCCTGCACCTGCAGTCAAAACAGCCATCAGACTCCATCGCAGGAGCGGAGAGCTCAAACTGGAGTGACAGCAGCGTCTGATACACTGAACACTAGAATATACTACTGCAGTCATTTCTGGTCCCAAGCAAGGTGCATATAACTAAATCTACATTATACTTATAAAAGTAAAATTATACTTTTATTCAGCAGGGATGCATTCAATTGTTTAAAAGTAACAGTAAATGCATTTATAATGTTATAAACAATGCTGTTCTTTTGAACTTTATATACATCAAAGAATCCTGACTAAAAATGTTTCTTGAGCATCAAATCATCATATTAGAATGATTTCTGAAGGATCATGTGACACTGAAGACTGGAGTAAATTCAGCTTTGAATCACAGGAATGAATCACATATGTTTTTGTTTCACCCCCAGGTCAACAGAACCCATTTTTATATCTAAGTGTTAGATTTTCAAATTCATGAGTGGAAGCCTTTTTTATTCATTTCTGAATAACAAGCCCACACTTTCTCTTAGCATATAAACGATCTCTCACAACTTAGCGACGCTTGTGTTATTTCCTCCGTGAGATGTTTTTGTTTAGTTTGTATAAGGCCGAGCTTTAGCCCTGGTCCTCGAGTGCGATCGGCTTTCACAGCGGGCAGCTCTTTCAGCACCTTACACGCAAACTCAGTGTAAAGTGACTTCAACAAGCTCGGAATCTCTGCTCAATGACTTTATTCTGGAACGTTTCAGACCTGGACACTCTACACTCCATCAGGAGCGCTAAATGCATTCCAAATGTGGGCCTTATGGATTATGCTTTTCTCTTTCCAACTGTATGATTTACCTTTTGAAATTCATTATTCAAAAGGTAAATCATATAGTTGGAAAGAGAAGAGCACAATCCATAGTGTTAATCAAATCACTTAATGTATTGCTATTTCCTATTACTGTTTAAATTACACAAATATGTATCACATATGAATATGTACACAATAATAGTGTCCAGTTGTAATTTAAATCATGCATTATTTTCTTTTAAAGTCAACATGAAATAGAAGTTGCGTCTTTTCTTCCCTATTGTGTCGTATATCCGAGTGAAACACTTCTGGAAGAAGAACAAATGTGGGCGGGGCTTGATTTTGTCCGTGAGGAATTGATTGGATGGTTGTGGTTTGCTATTGGTGTGTGAGTGACAGGTTGCCCCGCCCTCACGTCAGTTAACACATCATCAGAGAAGAGAAGACGGGGGGAGACGTGCATGGGTAAATTATGTATAATAAATACTGCAATATTCCATAAAAATTTAATAATTGTCCATTTAGATTTTATGGTGACTTTAAAAACTAGTGGAAACATTTTATGTATGTATGTATGTATGTATGTATGTATGTATGTATTTATTTATTTATTTATTTATTTATTTATTTATTTATTTATTTATTTGATTGATTGATTGATTGATTGATTGATTGATTGATTGATTGATTGATTGATTGATCTGGAAAACATTTCCAAAATGTCTTCATTTCCAAGTCAAAACTGCATTTTGAATAATTAATAACATTATAAACTGAAAGAAAATGTATAAAATTACAGAATCATGTAAACACAATTACAATAGAATAGTACATTTTTTAGTGAGAACCAGTGTTGGGGAAATTTACTATTAAAAGTAATGCATTACAATATTGCGTTACAATATTATATACAGTGTATATATGAAGAGTTCAGATGCAAAAGCCTCTAAGTGCCATCTGAAATTTTCTTCTAGAATGATCCTTTTTATCAAGCTTGTATATTTAAATTCAGTGATTTCACTTAAATGGCA